>NW_027327891.1:0-127594 GCF_047675955.1 Chlorocebus sabaeus | reverse complement strand
CAAAAAGCTTCTTGAGTGGAAAGCATTAGCTCTGTGAGATGAATTAACAGAACACAAAGCAGTTTCTCAGATAGCTTCTTTCCAGTTTTTAACTGAAGATATTTCCTTTTTCACCGTAGCCCTCTATGGGCTTCCAAATATCACTTTCAAATTCCACAGGAACAGCCTTATCGAATGGCTTTTTGAAGGGAAAGCTGTAACTCTGTGAGACGAAATAGCAGAACACAAAGCAATTTCTCAGAAAGATTCTTTCCAGTTTTTAACTGAAGATATTTCCTTTTTCACCATAGCCTTCTATTGGCTTCCAAATATCACGTTGCCAATTCCAAAAGAACAGGCTTAGAGAAAGGCTTCTTGAGGGGAAAGCTGTAATTCTGTGAGATGAATTAAGAGAACACAAAGCAGTTTCTCTGAAAGCTTCTTTCCATTTTTTTACGGAGGATATTTCCTTTTTCACCATAGCCCTCTATGGGCTTCCAAATATCACTTTGCAAATTCCACAAGAACAGTCTTACGAAGGGCTTCTTGAAGGAAAAGCTGTAACTGTGTGAGATGAATTAACAGAACACAAAGCAGTTTCTTCGAAAACTTCTTTCCAGTTTTTAGCGGAAGATATTCCCTTTTGCACCGTAGGCCTCTTTGGGCTTCCAAATATCACTTTGCCAATTCCACAAGAACAGCCTTAGCAAAATAATTCTGAAGGGAAAGCTGTAACACTGTGAGATGAATTAAGAGAACACAAAGCAGTTTCTCAGAATGCTTCTTTTCAGTTTTTATCTAACATACTTCCTTTTTCACCATAGCCCTCTATGGGCTTCCAAATATCACTTTGCAAATTCCTCAAGAGCAGTCATAGCAAAAGGATTCTTGAGAGGAAAGCTGTAACTCTGTGCGAAGAATTCACAGAACACAAAGTAGTTTCTCAGAAAGCTTCTTTCCAGTTTTTTACGGAAGATGTTTCATTTTTCAGCATAGCCCTCTATTGGCATACAAATATCACTTTGCCAATTCCACAAGAACAGCCTTAGCGAAAGGCTTCATGAAGGGAAAGCTGTAACTCTGTGAGATGAATTAACAGAACACAAAGCAGTTTCTCAGAAGGCTTCTTTCCAGTTTTTAACGGAAGATATTTCCTTTTTCACCATAGCCCTCTATGGGCTTCCAGATATCACCTTTTTAATTCCACAAGAACAGTCTTAGCGAAAGTCTTCTGGAGGGGAAAGCTGTAACTCTGTAAGATGAATTAACAGAACACAAAGCAGGTTCTCAGAAAGCTTCTTTTCAGTTTTTAACTGAAGTATTTTCCTTTTTCACCGTAGCCCTCTAAAAACTTCCAAATATCACTTTGAAATCCCACAAGATCAGTCTTAGCGAAAGGCTTCCTTACGGGAAAGGTGTAACTCGGTTAGGTGTGTTAACAGAACACACGACATTTTCTCAGAAAGCTTCATTCCAGTTTTTAACGGAAGATATTTTTTTTATCACCATAGCCCCCTTCCACATTCCAAATATCACTTTGCAAATTCCACAAGAACAGTCTTAGAGAAAGGCTTCTGCAGGGGAAAGCTATAACTCTGTGAGATGAACTAACAGAACACAAAGCAGTTTCTCAGAACGCTCCTTTACGAATTTTAATTGAAGATATTTCCTTTTTCACCATAGCCCTCTATGGGATTCCAAATTTCATTTTTCAAATTCCACAAGAACAGTCTTAGTGAACGGGTTCTTGAGTGGAAAGCTGTAACTCTGTGAGATGAATTAACAGACACAAAGCAGTTTCTCAGAAAGCTTCTGTTTGATATTTATCTTAGGATATTTCCATTTTCACCACAGCCCTCTATGCGCTTCCAAATATCACTTTGCAAATTCCACAAGAACACTGTTATCGAAAGTCTTCGGTAGAGGAAAGCTGTATCTCTGTGAGATATGTTAACAGAACACATGGCAGTTTCTCAGAAAGCTTCTTTCAAGTTTTTAACGGAAGATATTTCCTTTTTCACCTTAGCCCTCGATGGGGTTCAAAATATTAATATGCAAATTTCACAGGTATAGTCTTAATGAACGGCTTTTTGAGGGAAAGCTGAAACTCTGTGAGATTAACTGACAGAACACAAAGCAGTTTCTCAGAAAGATTATTTTCGGTTTTTAACGGAAGATATTTCCTTTTTCACCATAGCCTTCTATGGGCTTCCAAATATCATTTTGCAAATTCCACAAGAACAGTCTTAGCTAAAAGCTTATTGAGGGAAAGCTGTAACTCTGTGAGATGAATTAACAGAACAAAAAGCAGTTTCTGAGAAATCTTCTTTCCAGTTTTTAACGGAAGATATTTCCTTTTTCTCAATAGCCTTCTAGGGGCTTCCAAATATCACCTTGCAAATTACACAAGAACAGTCTTAGCGAAAGTCTTCTTGATGGGAAAGGTGTAACTCTGTGAGATGAATTAACAGAACATAAAGAAGTGTCTCAGAAAGCTTCTTTCCACTTTTCAACTGAGGATATTTCCTTTTTCACCATAGCCCTCTAAGGGCTTCCAAATATCACCTTGCATATTCCACAAGAACAGTCTTAGCGATTCGCTTATAGAGGGAAAAGCTGTAACTCTGTGAGATGAATTAAGAGAACACAAAGCAGTTTCTCAGAAAGATTCTTTCCAGTTTTCAATTGAAGATATTTCCTTTTTAACCATAGCCCTATATGGGCTTCTAAATATCACTTTGCAAATTCCTCAAGAACAGACTTAGTAAAGTTCTCCTTGAGGGGAAAGCTGTAACTCTGTGAGATGAATTAACAGAACACAATGCAGTTTCTCAGAAAGCTTCTTTCCAGTTTTTAACGGAAGATATTTCCTTTTTCACCAAAGCCCTCTATGGGCTTCCAAATATCACTTTGAAAATTCCACAAGAACAGTCTTAGCGAAAGGCTTCTTGATGGGAAAGGTGTAACTCTGTGAGATGAATTAACAGAACATAAAGAAGTGTCTCAGAAAGCTTCTTTCCACTTTTCAACTGAGGATATTTCCTTTTTCACCATAGCCCTCTAAGGGCTTCCAAATATCACCTTGCATATTCCACAAGAACAGTCTTAGCGATTCGCTTATAGAGGGAAAAGCTGTAACTCTGTGAGATGAATTAACAGAACACAAAGCAGTTTCTCAGAAAGATTCTTTCCAGTTTTCAATTGAAGATATTTCCTTTTTAACCATAGCCCTATATGGGCTTCTAAATATCACTTTGCAAATTCCTCAAGAACAGACTTAGTAAAGTTCTCCTTGAGGGGAAAGCTGTAACTCTGTGAGATGAATTAACAGAACACAATGCAGTTTCTCAGAAAGCTTCTTTCCAGTTTTTAACGGAAGATATTTCCTTTTTCACCAAAGCCCTCTATGGGCTTCCAAATATCACTTTGAAAATTCCACAAGAACAGTCTTAGCGAAAGGCTTCTTGAGGATAAAGCTGTAAGTATGTGAAATGAATTAACAGAACACCAAGCAGTTTCTCAGAAAGCTTCTTTCCAGTTTTTAACGGAAGAGAATTTCTTTTTCACCATAGCCCTCTCTGGGCTTCCAAATATCACTTTGCAAATCCCACATGAACAGTCTTCGGGAAAGGTTTCTTGAGGGGAAAGCTGTAACTCTGTGAGATCAATTAACAGAATACAAAGCAGTTTCTCAGAAAGCTTCTTATCAGTTTTTATCTTCGGATATTTCCTTTTTCACCATAGCCCTCTATGGGCTTCCAAATATCACTTTGCAAATTCCACAAGCACAGTCTTAGCGAAAGGCTTCTTCAGGAGAAAGCTGTAACTCTGTGAGATGAATTAACAGAACACAAAGCAGTTTCTCAGAAAGCTTCTTTCCAGTTTTTTACCGGAGATATTTCCTTTCTCAAAATAGCCTTCTATGGGCTTCCAAATATCCATTTGCAAATTCCACAAGAACAGACTTAGCGAAAGGCTTCTGGAAGGGAAAGCTGTAACTCTGCGAGATGAATTAAGAGAACACAAAGCAATGTCTCACAAATCTTCTTTCCAGTTTTTAACGGAACATATTTCCTTTTTCAACTCAGCCCTCTATGGGCTTCCAAATATCACTTTGCAATTTCCACAAGAACAGTCTTTGCGGAGGGCTTCTGGAGGGGAAGGTTTTAACTCTGTGAGATGAATTAAGAAAACACAAAGCAGTTACTCAGAAGTCATCTTTCCATTTTTTAACGGAAGATATTTCCTTTTTCAGCATAGACCTCTATGGGCTTCCAAATATCACTATGCAAATTCCACAAGAACAGACTTAGCCAAAGGCTTCTGGAGGGGAATGCTGTAACTCTGTGAGTTGAATTAACAGAACACAAAGCAGTTTCTCAGAGACCTTCTTTCCAGTTTTTAACTGAGGATATTTCCTTTTTCACCATAGCCCTCTATGGGCTTCGAAATATCACTTTGCAATTTCCAGAAGAACAGTCTTAGGGAAAGGTTTCTGTAGGGGAAACTGTAACTCTGTGAGATGAATTAACAGAACACAAAGCAATTTCTAAGAAAATTTCTTTGCAGTTTTTAATTGAAGAAATTTCCTTTTTCACAATTGCCCTCTATGGGCTTCCCAATATCACTGTGCAAATACCACATAAACAGAATTAGCGAAAGGCTTCTTGAGGGGAAAGCTGTAACTCGGTGAGGTGTATTAACAGAACACCCGGCAGTTTCTCAGAAATCTTCTTTCCAGTTTTTAACGGAAGATATTTCCTTTTTCACCATTGCCCTCTATGGGCTTCCAAATATCACTTTGCAAATTCCAATAGAACAGTCTTAGCCAACAGCTTCTTGAGGGGAAAGCTGTAACTCAGTGAGATGTATTAACAGAACACACGGCAGTTTCTCTGAAAGCTTCTTTCCAGTATTAAACGGAAGATATTTCCTTTTTCACCATTGCCCCTTACGGGTTTCCAAATATCACTTTGCAAATTTCACAAGAACAGTTTTAGTGAACGGCCTCTTGAGGAGAAAACTGATACTCTGTGAGATGAACCAACAGAACACAAAGCGGTTTCTCAGAGAGCTTCTTTTCGGTTTTTAGCGGAAGATATTTCCTTTTTCACCGTAGCCCTCTATGGGCTTCCAAATATCACTTTGCAAATTCCACAAGAACAGTCTTAACGAAGGACTTCTGGAGGGGAACTTTGTAACTCTGTGAGAAAAATTAACAGAACACAAAGCAGTTTCTCAGAAAGCTTCTTTCCAGTTTTTAACAGAAGATATTTCCTTTTTCACCATAGCCCTCTAGGGATTCCAAATATCACTTTGCAAATTCCACAAGAAGAGTCTTAGGGAAAGGCTTCTGGAGGGGAAAGCTGTAACTCTGTGAGATGAATTAACAGAACACAAAACAGTTTCTCAGAAACCTTCCTTCCACTTTTTAACTGAAGAAGTTTCCTTTTTCACCATAGCGCCCTATGGGCTTCCAAATATCACTTTGCAAATCGCACAAGAACAGTCTTAGCGAAAGGCTTCTTGAGGGGAAAGCTGTAAGTCTGGGAGATGAATTAACACTACACAAAGCAGTTTCTCAGAAAGCTTCCTTTCAGTTTTTATCTTAGGAAATTTCCTTTTTCACCATAGCCAGCTATGGGCTTCCAAATATCACTTTGCAAATTCCAAAAGAAGAGTCTTTGTGGAGGGCTTCTTGAGGGGAAAGTTGTAACTCTGTGAGTTGAATTAACAGAACACAAAGCAGTTTCTCAGAAATCTTCTTTCCAATTTTTAACGGAAGATATTCCCGTTTTCACCGTAGCCCTGTATCTGCTTCCAAATATCACTTTGCAAATTCCACAAGAACAGTCTTAGCGAAAGGCTTCTTGAAGGAAAAGCTGTAACTCTGTGAGATGAATTAACAGAACACAATGCAGTTTCTCAGAAAGCTTCTTTCCAGTTCTTAACGGAAGATATTTCCTTTTTTACCATAGCCCCCTACGGGCTTCCAAATATCACTTTGCAAATTCCAGAAGAACAGTCTTAGTGAAATGCTTCTGGAGGGGAAAGCTGTAATTCTGTGAGATGAAGTAACAGAACACAAAGCAGTTTCTCAGAAAGCTTCTTTCCAGTTTTTAACGGAAGACATTGCTTTTTTCACCATAGCCTCCTATGGGTTTCCAAATATCACTTTGCAAATTTCACAAAGGCAGTCTTAGTGAACGACTTCTTTAGGGGAAAGCTCTAACTCTGTGAGATGAATTAAGAGAACCCAAAGCCGTTTCTCAGAAACCTTCTTTTCAATTTTTATCTTAGGATATTTCCTTTTTCACCATAGGCCTCTATGGGCTTCCAAATATCTCAATGCAAATTCCACAAGAAGAGTCTTAGTGAAAGGCTTCTTGAGGGGAAAGCTGTAACTCGGTGAGATGTATTACACCAACACACGGCAGTTTCTCAGAAAGCTCCTTTCCAGTTTTTAACTGAAGATATTTCCTTTTTCACCATTGCCCTCTATGGGCTTCCAAGTATCACTTTGCAATACTCTGGTTTCTCTTCAGATCGTATAAATCTTTCGCCTTTTACCAAATATCACTTTGCAAATTCCAAAAGAACAATCTTAGGGAAAGGGTTCTGGAGGGGAAAGCTGTAACTCTGTAAGGTAAATTAACAGAACAAAAGGCAGTTTCTCAGAAAGCTTCTTTCCAGTTTTTAACTGAAGATATTTCCTTTTTCACCATAGCCCTCTATGGGCTTCCAAATATCACTGTGCAAATCCCACAAGAACAGTCTTAGCGAAAGGCTTCTTGAGGGTAAAGCTGTAATCGGTGTGGTGTATTAATAGAACACACGGCAAGTTCTCAGAAAGCTTCCTTCCAGTTTTTAACGGAAGATATTTCCTTTTTCACCATATCCCTCTATGGGCTTCCAAATATCACTTTGCAAGTTCCACTAGAACAGCCTTAGCAAACCGCTTCTTGAGGGGAAAGCTGTTTCTCGGTGGATGTATTAAGAGAACACACGGCAGTTCCTGTGAAAACTTCTTTCCCGTTTTTAACGGAAGATATTTCCCTTTTCACCGTAGCACTGTATGGGTTTGCAAATATCAATTTGCAAATTTCACAAGAATAGGCTTAGTGGGGCACCATGAGGGAAAAACTCAAACTCTGTAAGATGAACTATGAGAACACAAAGCAGTTTCGCAGAAAGCTTCTTTCCAGTTTTTAACTGAAGATATTTCATTTTTTACTATAGCCCTCTAGGAGCTTCCAAATATCACTTTGCAAATTCCACAAGAACAGCCTTAGCGAAAGGTTTCTTGAGCAGAAAGCTGTAACTGTGTGAGATGAATTAACAGGACACAAAGCACTTTCTAAGAAAGCTTCTTTCCAGTTTATAACGAAGATATTTCCTTATTCACAATAGCCCTCTATGGCCTTCTAAATACCACTTTCCAAATGACACAAGAACAGTCCCAGCGAAAGATTTCTTGAGGGGAAAGCTGTAATTCTGTGAGATGAATTAACAGAACACAAAGCAGTTTCTCAGAAAGCTTCTTTCCAGGTTTCAACTGACGATATTTCCTTTTTAACCATAGCCCTATATGGGCTTCTAAATATCACTTTGCAAATTCCACATGTACAGACTTAGTAAAGTTATCCTTGACGGGAAAGCTGTAACTCTGTGAGATGAATTAACAGAACACAAAGCAGTTTCTCAGAAAGCTTCTTTCCAGTTTTTAACGGAAGATATTTCCTTTTTCACCAAAGCCCTCTATGGGCTTCCAAATATCACTTTGAAAATTCCACAAGAACAGTCTTAGGGAAAGGCTTCTTGAGGAAAAATCTATAAGTATGTGAAATGAATTAACAGAACACAAAGCAGTTTCTCAGAAAGCTTCCTTCCAGTTTTTAACGGAAGAGAATTCCTTTTTCACCATAGCCCTCTCTGGGCTTCCAAATATCACTTTGCAAATCCCACAAGAACAGTCTTCGGGAAAGGTTTCTTGAGGGGAAAGCTGTAACTCTGTGAGATCAATTAACAGAACACAAAGCAGTTTCTCAGAAAGCTTCCTTTCAGTTTTTATCTTCGGATATTTCCTTTTTCACCATAGCCCTCTCTGGGCTTCCAAATATCACTTTGCAAATTCCACAAGCACAGTCTTAGCGAAAGGCTTCTTCAGGAGAAAGCTGTAACTCTGTGAGATGAATTAACAGAACACAAAGCAGTTTCTCAGAAAGCTTCTTTCCAGTTTTTTACCGGAGATATTTCTTTTCTCAAAATAGCCTCCTATGGGCTTCCAAATATCCCTTTGCAAATTCCACAAGAACAGACTTAGCGAACGGCTTCTTGAAGGGAAAGCTGTAACTCTGTGAGATCATTAACAGAACACAAAGCAGTTTCTCAGATACCTTCTTTTCCGTTTTTATCTTAGCATATTTCCTTTTTCAAAATAGCCCTCTATGGGCTTCAAAATATCACTTTGCAAATTCCACAAGAACAGCCTTAGTGAACGGTTTCTTTCAGAGAAAGCTGTAACTCTGTGAGATGAATTAACAGAACACAGAACAGTTTCTCAGAACGATTCTTTCCAGTTTTTAAGGGAAGATACTTCCTTTTTCACCATAGCCCTCTGGGCTTCCAAATATCACTTTGCAAATCCCACAAGAACAGTCTTAGCCAAAGATTTCTTTTGTGGAAAGCTGTAACTTGGTGAAATATATTAACAGAACACACGGCAGTTTCTCAGAAAGCTTCTTTCCAGATTTTAACGGAAGATATATCCTTTTACCCCATAGCCCTCTATCGGCTTCCAAATATCACATTTCAAATTTCACAAAAACAGTCTTAGTGAACGACTTCTTGAAGGGAAAGCTGTAACTCTGTGAGATGCACTAACAGAACGCAAAGCAGTTTCGCAGAAAGCTTCTTTTCGAATTTATCTTAGGATATTTCCATTTTCACCATAGCCCTCTATGGGCTTCCAAATATCACTTTGCAAATTCCACAAGAACAGTCTTATCGAAAGGCTTCATGAGGGGAAAGCTGTAACTCTTTGAGATGAATTAACAGAACACAAAGCATTTTCTCAGAAAGTTTTTGTTCAGTTTTTAGCGGAAGATATTTCCTTTTACACCATAGCCCTGTATGGGCTTACAAATATCACTTTGCAAATTCCACAACAACAGTCTTAGCGAAAGGCATCTTGAGGGGAAAGCTGAAACTCTGTGAGATGAACTAACAGAACACAAAGCAGTTTCTCAGAGAACTTCTTTTCGGTTTTTAATGGAAGATATTTCCTTTTTCACCATAGTCCTCTACGGGCTTCCAAATATCATTTTGCAAATTCCACAAGAACAGTCTTAGTGAAAGACTTCTTGAGGGGAAAGCTGTAACACTGTGAGATGAATTAACAAACACAAAGCAGTTTCTCAGAAATCTTCTTTCCAGTTTTTAAGGAATATACTTCCTTTTTCACCATAGCCCTCTATGGGCTTCCAAATGTCACTTTGCAAATTCCACAAGAACAGTCTTATCGAAAGGCTTCTTGAGGGGGAAGCTGTAACTCGGTGAGATGTACTAACAGAACACATGGCAGTATCTCAGAGAGCTTCTTTCCAGTTTTTAACTAAAGATATTTCCTTTTTCACCATAGCCCAATATGGGTTTCCAAATATCACTTTGCCAATTTCACAAGAATAGTCTTAGTGAACGGCTTCTTGAGGGGATAGCTTTGACACTGTGAGATGAACTAACAGAACGCAAGGCAGTTTCCCCGAGAGCTTCTTTTCTGTTTCTAATGGAAGATATTTGCTTATTCACCATAGTCCTGTACGGGCTTCTAAATATCACTTTTCAAATCCGACAAGAACAGTCTTCGCGAAAGGCTTCATGTGGGGAAAGCTGTAACTCGGTGAGATGTATTAACAGAACACACTGCAGTTACTCACAAAGCTTCTTTCCAGTTTTTAACTGAAGATATTTCCTTTTTCACCTTATCCCTCAATGGGCTTCCAAATATCAGTTTACAAATTCCACAAGAAGAGTCTTAGCGAAAGGCTTCTTGAGGGGAAACTTGTAAGTCGGTGAGATGAATTAACAAAACACAAAGCAGTTTCTCAGAAAGCTTCTTTTTGATTTTTATCTTAGGATATTCCCATTTTCACCATAGCCCTCTATGGGCTTCCAAATATCACTTCGCAATTTCCACAAGAACAGTCTTAGCGAAAGTCTTCTTGACGGAAAAGCTGTAACTCTGTGAGTTGAATTAACAGAACACAAAGCAGTTTCTCAGAAATCTTCTTTCCAGTTTTTAACGGAAGATATTTCCTTTTACACCATAGCCCCATATGGGCTTCAAAATATCACTTTGCAAATTCCACAAGAACAGTCTTAGCGAAGGGCTTCTTGAGGAGAGAGCTGTAACTCTCCGAGATGAATTAACAGAACACTAAACAGCTTCTCAGAAAGCCTCTTTCCAGTTTTTAACTGAAGATATTTCATTTTTCACCATAGCCCTCTATGGGCTTCCAAATATCACTTTGCAAATCCCACAAGAACCGTCTTAGCGAAGGTTTCTGGAGGGGAAAGCTGTAACCCTGTGAGATGAAATAGCAGAACACAAAGCAGTTTCTCAGAAAGCTTCTTTCCATTTTTTAACGCTAAATATTTCCTTTTTCACCGTAGCCCTCTATGGGCTTCCAAATATCTCTTTGCAAATCCCACAAGAACAGTCTCAGTGAAAGGCTTCTTGAGAAGAAAGCTGTAACTCGGTGAGATGTATTACACGAACACACGGCAGTTTCTCCGAAAGCTCCTTTCCGGTTTTTAACGGAAGATATTTCCTTTTTCACCATAGCACTCTATGGGCTTCCAAATATCACTTTGAAAATTCCACAACAACAGTCTTAGGGAAAGGCTTCTGGAAGGGAAAGCTGTAACTCTGTGAGATGAATTAACAGAACACAAAGCAGTATGTCAGAAAGCTTCTTTCCAATTTTTAACTGAAGATATTTCCTTTTTCACCATTGCGCTCTATGGGCTTCCAAATATCACTTTGCAAATCGCACAAGAACAGTCTTAGCGAAAGGCTTCTTGAGGTGAAAACTGTAAATCTGTGAGATGAATTAACAGAACACAAGGCAGTTTCTCAGAAAGCTTCCTTTCAGTTTTTATCATAGGTAATTTCCTTTTTCACCAAAGCCCTCTATGGGCTTCCAAATATCACATTGCAAATTCCACAAGAAGAGTCTTTGCGGAGGGCTTCTGGAGGGGAAAGTTGTAACTCTGTGAAGATGAATTAACAGAACACAAAGCAGTTTCTCAGAAAGCTTCTTTTCAGTTTTTAACGGAAGATATTTCCGTTTTCACCATAGCCCTCTATGGGATTCCAAATATCACTTTGCAAATTCCACAAGAACAGTGTTAGCAAAAGGCTTCTTGAGGGGAAAGCTGTAACTCTGTGAGATGAAATAACAGAATAGAAAGCAGTTTCTCAGAATGCTTCTATCCACAGTTTAACTGAAGACATTTCCTTTTTCACCGTTGCCCTCTATGGGCTTCCAAATATCACTTTGCATATCCCACAAGAGCAGTCTTAACGAAAGGCTTCTTGAGGGGAAAGCTGTAACTCGGTGAGGTGTATTAACAGAACACATGGCAGTTTCTCTGAAAACTTCTTTCCAGTTTTTAACGGAAGACATTGCCTTTTTCACCATAGCCCTCTATGGGCTTCCAAATATCACTTTGCAAATTCCAAAAGAACAGTCTTAGGGAAAGGTTTCTGTAGGGGAAACCTGTAACTCCGTGAGATGAATTAACAGAAAAAAAAGCAGTTTCTCAGAAAGCTTCTTTCCAGTTTTTAACTGAAGATATTTCCTTTTTCACCATAGACCTCTAAGGGTTCCAAACATCACTTTGCAAATTCCACAAGAATAGTCTCAGCGAAAGGCTTCTGGAGTGGAAAGCTGTAACTCTGTGAGACGAATTAACAGAACACAAAGCAGTTTCTCAGAAAGCTTCTTTCCAGTTTTTAACGGAACATATTTCCTTTTTAACCATAGCCCTCTATGGGCTTCCAAGTATCACTTTGCAAATCGCACAAGAACAGTCTTAGCGAAAGGCTTCTGGAGAGGAAAGCTCTAACTCTGTGAGATGAAATAAGAGAACCCAAAGCCGTTTCTCAGAAAGCTTCTTTTCCATTTTTATCATAGGATATTTCCTTTTTCACCATAGGCCTTTATGGGCTTCCAAATATCACATTGCAAATTCCACAAGAACAGTCTTAGTGAAAGGCTTCTTGAGGGGAAAGCTGCAACTCGGTGAGATGTATTACACCAACACACGGCAGTTTCTCAGAAAGCTTCCTTCCAGTTTTTAACTGAAGATATTTCCTTTTTCACCACAGCCCTCTGTGGGCTTCCAAGTATCACTTTGCAATACTCTGGTTTCTCTTCAGATCGTATAAATCTTTCGCCTTTTACCAAATATCACTTTGCAAATTCCACAAGAACAGTCTTAGGGAAAGGCTTCTGGAGGGGAAAGCTGTAACTCTGTAAGGTAAATTAACAGAACACAAGGCAGTTTCTCATACTGCTCTTTCCAGTTTTTAACTGAAGATATTTCCTTTTTCACCATAGCCCTCTAAGGGCTTCGAAATATCACATTGCAAATCCCACAAGAACAGTCATAGCGAAAGGCTTCTTGAGGGGAAAGCTGTAATCGGTGAGGTGTATTAACAGAACACACGGCAGTTACTCAGAAAGCATCTTTCCAGTTTTTAACGGAAGATATTTCCTTTTTCAACGTAGCCCTCTATAGGCTTCGAAATATCACTTTGCAAGTTCCACTAGAACAGCCTTAGCGAATGGCTTCTTGAGGGGAAAGCTGTACCTCGGTGGATGTATTAACAGAACACACGGCAGTTCCTCTGAAAGCTTCTTTCCCGTTTTTAACGGAAGATATTTCCCTTTTCACCGTAGCCCTCTATGGGTTTCCAAATATCAATTTGCAAATTACACAAGAATAGTCTTAGTGGGGCAACTTGAGGGCAAAACTGAAACTCTGTGAGATGAACTAACAGAACACAAAGCAGTTTCGCAGAAAGATTCTTTTCGATTTTATCTTAGGATATTTCGATTTTCACCATAGCCCTCTATGGGCATCCATATATCACTTTGCAAATTACACAAGAACAGTCTTATCGAAAGGCTTCATGAGGGAAAAGCTGTAACTCTTTGAGATGAATTAACAGAACACAAAGCAGTTTCTCAGAAAGCTTCTTTTCAGTTTTTAACGGAAGATATTTCCTTTTACACCATAGCCCTCTATGGGCTTACAAATATCACATTGCAAATTCCACAACAACAGCCTTAGCGAAAGGCTTCTTGAGGGGAAAGCTGTAACTCTGTGAGATGAATTAACAGAACACAAAGCAGTTTCTCAGAAGGCTTCTTTCCAGTTTTTAACGGAAGATATTTCCTTTTTCACCATAGCCCTCTATGGGCTTCCAGATATCACCTTTTTAATTCCACAAGAACAGTCTTAGCGAAAGTCTTCTGGAGGGGAAAGCTGTAACTCTGTAAGATGAATTAACAGAACACAAAGCAGGTTCTCAGAAAGCTTCTTTTCAGTTTTTAACTGAAGTATTTTCCTTTTTCACCGTAGCCCTCTAAAAACTTCCAAATATCACTTTGAAATCCCACAAGATCAGTCTTAGCGAAAGGCTTCCTTACGGGAAAGGTGTAACTCGGTTAGGTGTGTTAACAGAACACACGACATTTTCTCAGAAAGCTTCATTCCAGTTTTTAACGGAAGATATTTTTTTTATCACCATAGCCCCCTTCCACATTCCAAATATCACTTTGCAAATTCCACAAGAACAGTCTTAGAGAAAGGCTTCTGCAGGGGAAAGCTATAACTCTGTGAGATGAACTAACAGAACACAAAGCAGTTTCTCAGAACGCTCCTTTACGAATTTTAATTGAAGATATTTCCTTTTTCACCATAGCCCTCTATGGGATTCCAAATTTCATTTTTCAAATTCCACAAGAACAGTCTTAGTGAACGGGTTCTTGAGTGGAAAGCTGTAACTCTGTGAGATGAATTAACAGACACAAAGCAGTTTCTCAGAAAGCTTCTGTTTGATATTTATCTTAGGATATTTCCATTTTCACCACAGCCCTCTATGCGCTTCCAAATATCACTTTGCAAATTCCACAAGAACACTGTTATCGAAAGTCTTCGGTAGAGGAAAGCTGTATCTCTGTGAGATATGTTAACAGAACACATGGCAGTTTCTCAGAAAGCTTCTTTCAAGTTTTTAACGGAAGATATTTCCTTTTTCACCTTAGCCCTCGATGGGGTTCAAAATATTAATATGCAAATTTCACAGGTATAGTCTTAATGAACGGCTTTTTGAGGGAAAGCTGAAACTCTGTGAGATTAACTGACAGAACACAAAGCAGTTTCTCAGAAAGATTATTTTCGGTTTTTAACGGAAGATATTTCCTTTTTCACCATAGCCTTCTATGGGCTTCCAAATATCATTTTGCAAATTCCACAAGAACAGTCTTAGCTAAAAGTTTATTGAGGGAAAGCTGTAACTCTGTGAGATGAATTAACAGAACAAAAAGCAGTTTCTGAGAAATCTTCTTTCCAGTTTTTAACGGAAGATATTTCCTTTTTCTCAATAGCCTTCTAGGGGCTTCCAAATATCACCTTGCAAATTACACAAGAACAGTCTTAGCGAAAGTCTTCTTGATGGGAAAGGTGTAACTCTGTGAGATGAATTAACAGAACACAAAGCAGTTTCTCAGAAAGCTTCTTTCCACTTTTCAACTGAGGATATTTCCTTTTTCACCATAGCCCTCTAAGGTCTTCCAAATATCACCTTGCATATTCCACAAGAACAGTCTTAGCGATTCGCTTATAGAGGGAAAAGCTGTAACTCTGTGAGATGAATTAACAGAACACAAAGCAGTTTCTCAGAAAGATTCTTTCCAGTTTTCAATTGAAGATATTTCCTTTTTAACCATAGCCCTATATGGGCTTCTAAATATCACTTTGCAAATTCCTCAAGAACAGACTTAGTAAAGTTCTCCTTGAGGGGAAAGCTGTAACTCTGTGAGATGAATTAACAGAACACAATGCAGTTTCTCAGAAAGCTTCTTTCCAGTTTTTAACGGAAGATATTTCCTTTTTCACCAAAGCCCTCTATGGGCTTCCAAATATCACTTTGAAAATTCCACAAGAACAGTCTTAGCGAAAGGCTTCTTGAGGATAAAGCTGTAAGTATGTGAAATGAATTAACAGAACACAAAGCAGTTTCTCAGAAAGCTTCTTTCCAGTTTTTAACGGAAGAGAATTTCTTTTTCACCATAGCCCTCTCTGGGCTTCCAAATATCACTTTGCAAATCCCACATGAACAGTCTTCGGGAAAGGTTTCTTGAGGGGAAAGCTGTAACTCTGTGAGATCAATTAACAGAATACAAAGCAGTTTCTCAGAAAGCTTCTTATCAGTTTTTATCTTCGGATATTTCCTTTTTCACCATAGCCCTCTATGGGCTTCCAAATATCACTTTGCAAATTCCACAAGCACAGTCTTAGCGAAAGGCTTCTTCAGGAGAAAGCTGTAACTCTGTGAGATGAATTAACAGAACACAAAGCAGTTTCTCAGAAAGCTTCTTTCCAGTTTTTTACCGGAGATATTTCCTTTCTCAAAATAGCCTTCTATGGGCTTCCAAATATCCATTTGCAAATTCCACAAGAACAGACTTAGCGAAAGGCTTCTGGAAGGGAAAGCTGTAAGTCTGCGAGATGAATTAAGAGAACACAAAGCAATGTCTCACAAATCTTCTTTCCAGTTTTTAACGGAACATATTTCCTTTTTCAACTCAGCCCTCTATGGGCTTCCAAATATCACTTTGCAATTTCCACAAGAACAGTCTTTGCGGAGGGCTTCTGGAGGGGAAGGTTTTAACTCTGTGAGATGAATTAAGAAAACACAAAGCAGTTACTCAGAAGTCATCTTTCCATTTTTTAACGGAAGATATTTCCTTTTTCAGCATAGACCTCTATGGGCTTCCAAATATCACTATGCAAATTCCACAAGAACAGACTTAGCGAAAGGCTTCTGGAGGGGAATGCTGTAACTCTGTGAGTTGAATTAACAGAACACAAAGCAGTTTCTCAGAAACCTTCTTTCCAGTTTTTAACTGAGGATATTTCCTTTTTCACCATAGCCCTCTATGGGCTTCGAAATATCACTTTGCAATTTCCAGAAGAACAGTCTTAGGGAAAGGTTTCTGTAGGGGAAACTGTAACTCTGTGAGATGAATTAACAGAACACAAAGCAATTTCTAAGAAAATTTCTTTGCAGTTTTTAATTGAAGAAATTTCCTTTTTCACAATTGCCCTCTATGGGCTTCCCAATATCACTGTGCAAATACCACTTAAACAGAATTAGCGAAAGGCTTCTTGAGGGGAAAGCTGTAACTCGGTGAGGTGTATTAACAGAACACCCGGCAGTTTCTCAGAAATCTTCTTTCCAGTTTTTAACGGAAGATATTTCCTTTTTCACCATTGCCCTCTATGGGCTTCCAAATATCACTTTGCAAATTCCAATAGAACAGTCTTAGCCAACAGCTTCTTGAGGGGAAAGCTGTAACTCAGTGAGATGTATTAACAGAACACACGGCAGTTTCTCTGAAAGCTTCTTTCCAGTATTAAACGGAAGATATTTCCTTTTTCACCATTGCCCCTTACGGGTTTCCAAATATCACTTTGCAAATTTCACAAGAACAGTTTTAGTGAACGGCCTCTTGAGGAGAAAGCTGATACTCTGTGAGATGAACCAACAGAACACAAAGCGGTTTCTCAGAGAGCTTCTTTTCGGTTTTTAGCGGAAGATATTTCCTTTTTCACCGTAGCCCTCTATGGGCTTCCAAATATCACTTTGCAAATTCCACAAGAACAGTCTTAACGAAGGACTTCTGGAGGGGAACTTTGTAACTCTGTGAGAAAAATTAACAGAACACAAAGCAGTTTCTCAGAAAGCTTCTTTCCAGTTTTTAACAGAAGATATTTCCTTTTCCACCATAGCCCTCGATGGGCTTCCAAATATCACTTTAAATATTCCACAAGAACAGTCTTATCAAAAGGCTTCTGGAGGGGAAAGCTGTAACTGTGTGAGATGAATTAACAGAACACAAAGCAGTTTCTTCGAAAACTTCTTTCCAGTTTTTAGCGGAAGATATTCCCTTTTGCACCGTAGGCCTCTTTGGGCTTCCAAATATCACTTTGCCAATTCCACAAGAACAGCCTTAGCAAAATAATTCTGAAGGGAAAGCTGTAACACTGTGAGATGAATTAAGAGAACACAAAGCAGTTTCTCAGAATGCTTCTTTTCAGTTTTTATCTAAGATACTTCCTTTTTCACCATAGCCCTCTATGGGCTTCCAAATATCACATTGTAAATTCCACAAGAACAGTCATAGAAAATTCTTCTTGAGGGTAAAGGTGTAACTGAGATGAAATAACAGAACACAAAGCAGTTTCTAAGAGAGCTTCTTTCCGGTTTTTAACGGAAGATATTTCCTTTTTCACCATAGCCCTCTATGGGCTTCCAAATATCACCTTGTAAATTCCTCAAGAAGAGTCTTAGCGAAAGTGGTCTGGAGGGTAACAGAGTGACTCTGTGAGATGAATTAACAGAGCACAAAGCAGTTTCTCAGAAAGCTTCATTCTTGTTTTAAACGAAACATATTTCCTTTTTCAACATAGCTCTCTCGGGTCTTCCAAATATCACTTTGCAAATTCCGCAAGAACAGTCTTTGCGAAAGGCTTCTTGAGAGGAAAGCAGTAACTCTGTGAGATGAATTAAAAGAACACAAAGCAGTTTCTCAGATAGCTTTTTTTCCAGTTTTTAACGGAACATATTTCCTTTTTCACCACAGCCCTCTATGGGCTTCCAAATATCACTTTCCAAACTCCACAAGAACAGTCTTAGCGAAAGGCTTCTTGAATGGAAAGCTGTATCTCTGTGAGATGAATTAACCGAACACAAAGGAGTTTCTCAGAAATCTTCTTTCCAGTTTTTTACGAAAGATATTTCCTTTTACACCATAGCCCTCTAGGGACTTCCAAATATCACTTTGCATATTCCACAAAAACAGACTTAGCTAAAGACTTCTTGAAGCGAAAACTTGAAATCTGTGAGATGAATTAACAGAACACAAAGCAGATTTTCTGAAAACTTCTTTCCGGTTTTTAACGGAAGGTATTTCTATTTCACCCTAGCTCTCTAGTGTCTTCCAAATATCAGTTACCATTAGCGAAAGGCTTCTTGAAGGGAAACCTCTAAGTCTGTGAGATGAATTAACAGAATACAAAGCAGTTTCTCATAAAGCTTCTTTCCAGTTTTTCCGGAAGATATTTCCTTTTTCACCATAGCCCTTTATGGGCTTCCAAATATCACTTTGCAAATTCCACAAGAACAGCCTTAGATAAAGGCTTCTTGAAGGGAAAGATGTAACTCTGTGAGATGAATTAACAGAACACAAAGCAGTTTATCAGAAAGTTTCTTTTCAGTTTTTAACTTAGGATATTTCCTTTTTCACCGTAGCCCTCTATGGGCTTCCAAATATCCCTTTGAAAATTCCACAAGGACTCTCTTAGCCAATGGCTTCTAGAAGGGAAAGCTGTAACTCTGTGAGATGAAATAACGGAACACAAACAGTTTCTCAGAAAGCTTCCTTCCAGTTTTTAACGGAAGATATTTCCTTTTTCACCGTAGCCCTCTACTGACTTCTAAATATCACTTTGCAAATTCCACAAAAACAGTCTTAGCGAAAGGCTTCTTGAGGGGAAAGCTGTAACTCTGTGAGATGAATTAATAGAACACAAAGCAGTTTCTCAGAACGCTTCTTTCCAGTTTTTAACGGAAGATATTTCCTTTTTCAACATATACCTCTATAGGCTTCCAAATATCACTTTGCAAATTCCAGAAGAACAGTCTTTGCAAAAAGCTTCTTGAGTGGAAAGCATTAGCTCTGTGAGATGAATTAACAGAACACAAAGCAGTTTCTCAGATAGCTTCTTTCCAGTTTTTAACTGAAGATATTTCCTTTTTCACCGTAGCCCTCTATGGGCTTCCAAATATCACTTTCAAATTCCACAGGAACAGCCTTATCGAATGGCTTTTTGAAGGGAAAGCTGTAACTCTGTGAGACGAAATAGCAGAACACAAAGCAATTTCTCAGAAAGATTCTTTCCAGTTTTTAACTGAAGATATTTCCTTTTTCACCATAGCCTTCTATTGGCTTCCAAATATCACGTTGCCAATTCCAAAAGAACAGGCTTAGAGAAAGGCTTCTTGAGGGGAAAGCTGTAATTCTGTGAGATGAATTAAGAGAACACAAAGCAGTTTCTCTGAAAGCTTCTTTCCATTTTTTTACGGAGGATATTTCCTTTTTCACCATAGCCCTCTATGGGCTTCCAAATATCACTTTGCAAATTCCACAAGAACAGTCTTACGAAGGGCTTCTTGAAGGAAAAGCTGTAACTGTGTGAGATGAATTAACAGAACACAAAGCAGTTTCTTCGAAAACTTCTTTCCAGTTTTTAGCGGAAGATATTCCCTTTTGCACCGTAGGCCTCTTTGGGCTTCCAAATATCACTTTGCCAATTCCACAAGAACAGCCTTAGCAAAATAATTCTGAAGGGAAAGCTGTAACACTGTGAGATGAATTAAGAGAACACAAAGCAGTTTCTCAGAATGCTTCTTTTCAGTTTTTATCTAACATACTTCCTTTTTCACCATAGCCCTCTATGGGCTTCCAAATATCACTTTGCAAATTCCTCAAGAGCAGTCATAGCAAAAGGATTCTTGAGAGGAAAGCTGTAACTCTGTGCGAAGAATTCACAGAACACAAAGTAGTTTCTCAGAAAGCTTCTTTCCAGTTTTTTACGGAAGATGTTTCATTTTTCAGCATAGCCCTCTATTGGCATACAAATATCACTTTGCCAATTCCACAAGAACAGCCTTAGCGAAAGGCTTCATGAAGGGAAAGCTGTAACTCTGTGAGATGAATTAACAGAACACAAAGCAGTTTCTCAGAAGGCTTCTTTCCAGTTTTTAACGGAAGATATTTCCTTTTTCACCATAGCCCTCTATGGGCTTCCAGATATCACCTTTTTAATTCCACAAGAACAGTCTTAGCGAAAGTCTTCTGGAGGGGAAAGCTGTAACTCTGTAAGATGAATTAACAGAACACAAAGCAGGTTCTCAGAAAGCTTCTTTTCAGTTTTTAACTGAAGTATTTTCCTTTTTCACCGTAGCCCTCTAAAAACTTCCAAATATCACTTTGAAATCCCACAAGATCAGTCTTAGCGAAAGGCTTCCTTACGGGAAAGGTGTAACTCGGTTAGGTGTGTTAACAGAACACACGACATTTTCTCAGAAAGCTTCATTCCAGTTTTTAACGGAAGATATTTTTTTTATCACCATAGCCCCCTTCCACATTCCAAATATCACTTTGCAAATTCCACAAGAACAGTCTTAGAGAAAGGCTTCTGCAGGGGAAAGCTATAACTCTGTGAGATGAACTAACAGAACACAAAGCAGTTTCTCAGAACGCTCCTTTACGAATTTTAATTGAAGATATTTCCTTTTTCACCATAGCCCTCTATGGGATTCCAAATTTCATTTTTCAAATTCCACAAGAACAGTCTTAGTGAACGGGTTCTTGAGTGGAAAGCTGTAACTCTGTGAGATGAATTAACAGACACAAAGCAGTTTCTCAGAAAGCTTCTGTTTGATATTTATCTTAGGATATTTCCATTTTCACCACAGCCCTCTATGCGCTTCCAAATATCACTTTGCAAATTCCACAAGAACACTGTTATCGAAAGTCTTCGGTAGAGGAAAGCTGTATCTCTGTGAGATATGTTAACAGAACACATGGCAGTTTCTCAGAAAGCTTCTTTCAAGTTTTTAACGGAAGATATTTCCTTTTTCACCTTAGCCCTCGATGGGGTTCAAAATATTAATATGCAAATTTCACAGGTATAGTCTTAATGAACGGCTTTTTGAGGGAAAGCTGAAACTCTGTGAGATTAACTGACAGAACACAAAGCAGTTTCTCAGAAAGATTATTTTCGGTTTTTAACGGAAGATATTTCCTTTTTCACCATAGCCTTCTATGGGCTTCCAAATATCATTTTGCAAATTCCACAAGAACAGTCTTAGCTAAAAGCTTATTGAGGGAAAGCTGTAACTCTGTGAGATGAATTAACAGAACAAAAAGCAGTTTCTGAGAAATCTTCTTTCCAGTTTTTAACGGAAGATATTTCCTTTTTCAACATATACCTCTTTAGGCTTCCAAATATCACTTTGCAAATTCCAGAAGAACAGTCTTTGCAAAAAGCTTCTTGAGTGGAAAGCATTAGCTCTGTGAGATGAATTAACAGAACACAAAGCAGTTTCTCAGATAGCTTCTTTCCAGTTTTTAACTGAAGATATTTCCTTTTTCACCGTAGCCCTCTATGGGCTTCCAAATATCACTTTCAAATTCCACAGGAACAGCCTTATCGAATGGCTTTTTGAAGGGAAAGCTGTAACTCTGTGAGACGAAATAGCAGAACACAAAGCAATTTCTCAGAAAGATTCTTTCCAGTTTTTAACTGAAGATATTTCCTTTTTCACCATAGCCTTCTATTGGCTTCCAAATATCACGTTGCCAATTCCAAAAGAACAGGCTTAGAGAAAGGCTTCTTGAGGGGAAAGCTGTAATTCTGTGAGATGAATTAAGAGAACACAAAGCAGTTTCTCTGAAAGCTTCTTTCCATTTTTTTACGGAGGATATTTCCTTTTTCACCATAGCCCTCTATGGGCTTCCAAATATCACTTTGCAAATTCCACAAGAACAGTCTTACGAAGGGCTTCTTGAAGGAAAAGCTGTAACTGTGTGAGATGAATTAACAGAACACAAAGCAGTTTCTTCGAAAACTTCTTTCCAGTTTTTAGCGGAAGATATTCCCTTTTGCACCGTAGGCCTCTTTGGGCTTCCAAATATCACTTTGCCAATTCCACAAGAACAGCCTTAGCAAAATAATTCTGAAGGGAAAGCTGTAACACTGTGAGATGAATTAAGAGAACACAAAGCAGTTTCTCAGAATGCTTCTTTTCAGTTTTTATCTAACATACTTCCTTTTTCACCATAGCCCTCTATGGGCTTCCAAATATCACTTTGCAAATTCCTCAAGAGCAGTCATAGCAAAAGGATTCTTGAGAGGAAAGCTGTAACTCTGTGCGAAGAATTCACAGAACACAAAGTAGTTTCTCAGAAAGCTTCTTTCCAGTTTTTTACGGAAGATGTTTCATTTTTCAGCATAGCCCTCTATTGGCATACAAATATCACTTTGCCAATTCCACAAGAACAGCCTTAGCGAAAGGCTTCATGAAGGGAAAGCTGTAACTCTGTGAGATGAATTAACAGAACACAAAGCAGTTTCTCAGAAGGCTTCTTTCCAGTTTTTAACGGAAGATATTTCCTTTTTCACCATAGCCCTCTATGGGCTTCCAGATATCACCTTTTTAATTCCACAAGAACAGTCTTAGCGAAAGTCTTCTGGAGGGGAAAGCTGTAACTCTGTAAGATGAATTAACAGAACACAAAGCAGGTTCTCAGAAAGCTTCTTTTCAGTTTTTAACTGAAGTATTTTCCTTTTTCACCGTAGCCCTCTAAAAACTTCCAAATATCACTTTGAAATCCCACAAGATCAGTCTTAGCGAAAGGCTTCCTTACGGGAAAGGTGTAACTCGGTTAGGTGTGTTAACAGAACACACGACATTTTCTCAGAAAGCTTCATTCCAGTTTTTAACGGAAGATATTTTTTTTATCACCATAGCCCCCTTCCACATTCCAAATATCACTTTGCAAATTCCACAAGAACAGTCTTAGAGAAAGGCTTCTGCAGGGGAAAGCTATAACTCTGTGAGATGAACTAACAGAACACAAAGCAGTTTCTCAGAACGCTCCTTTACGAATTTTAATTGAAGATATTTCCTTTTTCACCATAGCCCTCTATGGGATTCCAAATTTCATTTTTCAAATTCCACAAGAACAGTCTTAGTGAACGGGTTCTTGAGTGGAAAGCTGTAACTCTGTGAGATGAATTAACAGACACAAAGCAGTTTCTCAGAAAGCTTCTGTTTGATATTTATCTTAGGATATTTCCATTTTCACCACAGCCCTCTATGCGCTTCCAAATATCACTTTGCAAATTCCACAAGAACACTGTTATCGAAAGTCTTCGGTAGAGGAAAGCTGTATCTCTGTGAGATATGTTAACAGAACACATGGCAGTTTCTCAGAAAGCTTCTTTCAAGTTTTTAACGGAAGATATTTCCTTTTTCACCTTAGCCCTCGATGGGGTTCAAAATATTAATATGCAAATTTCACAGGTATAGTCTTAATGAACGGCTTTTTGAGGGAAAGCTGAAACTCTGTGAGATTAACTGACAGAACACAAAGCAGTTTCTCAGAAAGATTATTTTCGGTTTTTAACGGAAGATATTTCCTTTTTCACCATAGCCTTCTATGGGCTTCCAAATATCATTTTGCAAATTCCACAAGAACAGTCTTAGCTAAAAGCTTATTGAGGGAAAGCTGTAACTCTGTGAGATGAATTAACAGAACAAAAAGCAGTTTCTGAGAAATCTTCTTTCCAGTTTTTAACGGAAGATATTTCCTTTTTCAACATATACCTCTTTAGGCTTCCAAATATCACTTTGCAAATTCCAGAAGAACAGTCTTTGCAAAAAGCTTCTTGAGTGGAAAGCATTAGCTCTGTGAGATGAATTAACAGAACACAAAGCAGTTTCTCAGATAGCTTCTTTCCAGTTTTTAACTGAAGATATTTCCTTTTTCACCGTAGCCCTCTATGGGCTTCCAAATATCACTTTCAAATTCCACAGGAACAGCCTTATCGAATGGCTTTTTGAAGGGAAAGCTGTAACTCTGTGAGACGAAATAGCAGAACACAAAGCAATTTCTCAGAAAGATTCTTTCCAGTTTTTAACTGAAGATATTTCCTTTTTCACCATAGCCTTCTATTGGCTTCCAAATATCACGTTGCCAATTCCAAAAGAACAGGCTTAGAGAAAGGCTTCTTGAGGGGAAAGCTGTAATTCTGTGAGATGAATTAAGAGAACACAAAGCAGTTTCTCTGAAAGCTTCTTTCCATTTTTTTACGGAGGATATTTCCTTTTTCACCATAGCCCTCTATGGGCTTCCAAATATCACTTTGCAAATTCCACAAGAACAGTCTTACGAAGGGCTTCTTGAAGGAAAAGCTGTAACTGTGTGAGATGAATTAACAGAACACAAAGCAGTTTCTTCGAAAACTTCTTTCCAGTTTTTAGCGGAAGATATTCCCTTTTGCACCGTAGGCCTCTTTGGGCTTCCAAATATCACTTTGCCAATTCCACAAGAACAGCCTTAGCAAAATAATTCTGAAGGGAAAGCTGTAACACTGTGAGATGAATTAAGAGAACACAAAGCAGTTTCTCAGAATGCTTCTTTTCAGTTTTTATCTAACATACTTCCTTTTTCACCATAGCCCTCTATGGGCTTCCAAATATCACTTTGCAAATTCCTCAAGAGCAGTCATAGCAAAAGGATTCTTGAGAGGAAAGCTGTAACTCTGTGCGAAGAATTCACAGAACACAAAGTAGTTTCTCAGAAAGCTTCTTTCCAGTTTTTTACGGAAGATGTTTCATTTTTCAGCATAGCCCTCTATTGGCATACAAATATCACTTTGCCAATTCCACAAGAACAGCCTTAGCGAAAGGCTTCATGAAGGGAAAGCTGTAACTCTGTGAGATGAATTAACAGAACACAAAGCAGTTTCTCAGAAGGCTTCTTTCCAGTTTTTAACGGAAGATATTTCCTTTTTCACCATAGCCCTCTATGGGCTTCCAGATATCACCTTTTTAATTCCACAAGAACAGTCTTAGCGAAAGTCTTCTGGAGGGGAAAGCTGTAACTCTGTAAGATGAATTAACAGAACACAAAGCAGGTTCTCAGAAAGCTTCTTTTCAGTTTTTAACTGAAGTATTTTCCTTTTTCACCGTAGCCCTCTAAAAACTTCCAAATATCACTTTGAAATCCCACAAGATCAGTCTTAGCGAAAGGCTTCCTTACGGGAAAGGTGTAACTCGGTTAGGTGTGTTAACAGAACACACGACATTTTCTCAGAAAGCTTCATTCCAGTTTTTAACGGAAGATATTTTTTTTATCACCATAGCCCCCTTCCACATTCCAAATATCACTTTGCAAATTCCACAAGAACAGTCTTAGAGAAAGGCTTCTGCAGGGGAAAGCTATAACTCTGTGAGATGAACTAACAGAACACAAAGCAGTTTCTCAGAACGCTCCTTTACGAATTTTAATTGAAGATATTTCCTTTTTCACCATAGCCCTCTATGGGATTCCAAATTTCATTTTTCAAATTCCACAAGAACAGTCTTAGTGAACGGGTTCTTGAGTGGAAAGCTGTAACTCTGTGAGATGAATTAACAGACACAAAGCAGTTTCTCAGAAAGCTTCTGTTTGATATTTATCTTAGGATATTTCCATTTTCACCACAGCCCTCTATGCGCTTCCAAATATCACTTTGCAAATTCCACAAGAACACTGTTATCGAAAGTCTTCGGTAGAGGAAAGCTGTATCTCTGTGAGATATGTTAACAGAACACATGGCAGTTTCTCAGAAAGCTTCTTTCAAGTTTTTAACGGAAGATATTTCCTTTTTCACCTTAGCCCTCGATGGGGTTCAAAATATTAATATGCAAATTTCACAGGTATAGTCTTAATGAACGGCTTTTTGAGGGAAAGCTGAAACTCTGTGAGATTAACTGACAGAACACAAAGCAGTTTCTCAGAAAGATTATTTTCGGTTTTTAACGGAAGATATTTCCTTTTTCACCATAGCCTTCTATGGGCTTCCAAATATCATTTTGCAAATTCCACAAGAACAGTCTTAGCTAAAAGCTTATTGAGGGAAAGCTGTAACTCTGTGAGATGAATTAACAGAACAAAAAGCAGTTTCTGAGAAATCTTCTTTCCAGTTTTTAACGGAAGATATTTCCTTTTTCAACATATACCTCTATAGGCTTCCAAATATCACTTTGCAAATTCCAGAAGAACAGTCTTTGCAAAAAGCTTCTTGAGTGGAAAGCATTAGCTCTGTGAGAAGAATTAACAGAACACAAAGCAGTTTCTCAGATAGCTT
The DNA here is from genome assembly GCF_047675955.1 of Chlorocebus sabaeus. Lineage (NCBI taxonomy): Eukaryota > Metazoa > Chordata > Mammalia > Primates > Cercopithecidae > Chlorocebus > Chlorocebus sabaeus. Next base: position 101,335 of record NW_027327891.1, on the reverse strand, counting down.
CTTTCCAGTTTTTAACTGAAGATATTTCCTTTTTCACCGTAGCCCTCTATGGGCTTCCAAATATCACTTTCAAATTCCACAGGAACAGCCTTATCGAATGGCTTTTTGAAGGGAAAGCTGTAACTCTGTGAGACGAAATAGCAGAACACAAAGCAATTTCTCAGAAAGATTCTTTCCAGTTTTTAACTGAAGATATTTCCTTTTTCACCATAGCCTTCTATTTGCTTCCAAATATCACGTTGCCAATTCCAAAAGAACAGGCTTAGAGAAAGGCTTCTTGAGGGGAAAGCTGTAATTCTGTGAGATGAATTAAGAGAACACAAAGCAGTTTCTCTGAAAGCTTCTTTCCATTTTTTTACGGAGGATATTTCCTTTTTCACCATAGCCCTCTATGGGCTTCCAAATATCACTTTGCAAATTCCACAAGAACAGTCTTACGAAGGGCTTCTTGAAGGAAAAGCTGTAACTGTGTGAGATGAATTAACAGAACACAAAGCAGTTTCTTCGAAAACTTCTTTCCAGTTTTTAGCGGAAGATATTCCCTTTTGCACCGTAGGCCTCTTTGGGCTTCCAAATATCACTTGGCCAATTCCACAAGAACAGCCTTAGCAAAATAATTCTGAAGGGAAAGCTGTAACACTGTGAGATGAATTAAGAGAACACAAAGCAGTTTCTCAGAATGCTTCTTTTCAGTTTTTATCTAACATACTTCCTTTTTCACCATAGCCCTCTATGGGCTTCCAAATATCACTTTGCAAATTCCTCAAGAGCAGTCATAGCAAAAGGATTCTTGAGAGGAAAGCTGTAACTCTGTGCGAAGAATTCACAGAACACAAAGTAGTTTCTCAGAAAGCTTCTTTCCAGTTTTTTACGGAAGATGTTTCATTTTTCAGCATAGCCCTCTATTGGCATACAAATATCACTTTGCCAATTCCACAAGAACAGCCTTAGCGAAAGGCTTCATGAAGGGAAAGCTGTAACTCTGTGAGATGAATTAACAGAACACAAAGCAGTTTCTCAGAAGGCTTCTTTCCAGTTTTTAACGGAAGATATTTCCTTTTTCACCATAGCCCTCTATGGGCTTCCAGATATCACCTTTTTAATTCCACAAGAACAGTCTTAGCGAAAGTCTTCTGGAGGGGAAAGCTGTAACTCTGTAAGATGAATTAACAGAACACAAAGCAGGTTCTCAGAAAGCTTCTTTTCAGTTTTTAACTGAAGTATTTTCCTTTTTCACCGTAGCCCTCTAAAAACTTCCAAATATCACTTTGAAATCCCACAAGATCAGTCTTAGCGAAAGGCTTCCTTACGGGAAAGGTGTAACTCGGTTAGGTGTGTTAACAGAACACACGACATTTTCTCAGAAAGCTTCATTCCAGTTTTTAACGGAAGATATTTTTTTTATCACCATAGCCCCCTTCCACATTCCAAATATCACTTTGCAAATTCCACAAGAACAGTCTTAGAGAAAGGCTTCTGCAGGGGAAAGCTATAACTCTGTGAGATGAACTAACAGAACACAAAGCAGTTTCTCAGAACGCTCCTTTACGAATTTTAATTGAAGATATTTCCTTTTTCACCATAGCCCTCTATGGGATTCCAAATTTCATTTTTCAAATTCCACAAGAACAGTCTTAGTGAACGGGTTCTTGAGTGGAAAGCTGTAACTCTGTGAGATGAATTAACAGACACAAAGCAGTTTCTCAGAAAGCTTCTGTTTGATATTTATCTTAGGATATTTCCATTTTCACCACAGCCCTCTATGCGCTTCCAAATATCACTTTGCAAATTCCACAAGAACACTGTTATCGAAAGTCTTCGGTAGAGGAAAGCTGTATCTCTGTGAGATATGTTAACAGAACACATGGCAGTTTCTCAGAAAGCTTCTTTCAAGTTTTTAACGGAAGATATTTCCTTTTTCACCTTAGCCCTCGATGGGGTTCAAAATATTAATATGCAAATTTCACAGGTATAGTCTTAATGAACGGCTTTTTGAGGGAAAGCTGAAACTCTGTGAGATTAACTGACAGAACACAAAGCAGTTTCTCAGAAAGATTATTTTCGGTTTTTAACGGAAGATATTTCCTTTTTCACCATAGCCTTCTATGGGCTTCCAAATATCATTTTGCAAATTCCACAAGAACAGTCTTAGCTAAAAGCTTATTGAGGGAAAGCTGTAACTCTGTGAGATGAATTAACAGAACAAAAAGCAGTTTCTGAGAAATCTTCTTTCCAGTTTTTAACGGAAGATATTTCCTTTTTCAACATATACCTCTATAGGCTTCCAAATATCACTTTGCAAATTCCAGAAGAACAGTCTTTGCAAAAAGCTTCTTGAGTGGAAAGCATTAGCTCTGTGAGATGAATTAACAGAACACAAAGCAGTTTCTCAGATAGCTTCTTTCCAGTTTTTAACTGAAGATATTTCCTTTTTCACCGTAGCCCTCTATGGGCTTCCAAATATCACTTTCAAATTCCACAGGAACAGCCTTATCGAATGGCTTTTTGAAGGGAAAGCTGTAACTCTGTGAGACGAAATAGCAGAACACAAAGCAATTTCTCAGAAAGATTCTTTCCAGTTTTTAACTGAAGATATTTCCTTTTTCACCATAGCCTTCTATTGGCTTCCAAATATCACGTTGCCAATTCCAAAAGAACAGGCTTAGAGAAAGGCTTCTTGAGGGGAAAGCTGTAATTCTGTGAGATGAATTAAGAGAACACAAAGCAGTTTCTCTGAAAGCTTCTTTCCATTTTTTTACGGAGGATATTTCCTTTTTCACCATAGCCCTCTATGGGCTTCCAAATATCACTTTGCAAATTCCACAAGAACAGTCTTACGAAGGGCTTCTTGAAGGAAAAGCTGTAACTGTGTGAGATGAATTAACAGAACACAAAGCAGTTTCTTCGAAAACTTCTTTCCAGTTTTTAGCGGAAGATATTCCCTTTTGCACCGTAGGCCTCTTTGGGCTTCCAAATATCACTTTGCCAATTCCACAAGAACAGCCTTAGCAAAATAATTCTGAAGGGAAAGCTGTAACACTGTGAGATGAATTAAGAGAACACAAAGCAGTTTCTCAGAATGCTTCTTTTCAGTTTTTATCTAACATACTTCCTTTTTCACCATAGCCCTCTATGGGCTTCCAAATATCACTTTGCAAATTCCTCAAGAGCAGTCATAGCAAAAGGATTCTTGAGAGGAAAGCTGTAACTCTGTGCGAAGAATTCACAGAACACAAAGTAGTTTCTCAGAAAGCTTCTTTCCAGTTTTTTTACGGAAGATGTTTCATTTTTCAGCATAGCCCTCTATTGGCATACAAATATCACTTTGCCAATTCCACAAGAACAGCCTTAGCGAAAGGCTTCATGAAGGGAAAGCTGTAACTCTGTGAGATGAATTAACAGAACACAAAGCAGTTTCTCAGAAGGCTTCTTTCCAGTTTTTAACGGAAGATATTTCCTTTTTCACCATAGCCCTCTATGGGCTTCCAGATATCACCTTTTTAATTCCACAAGAACAGTCTTAGCGAAAGTCTTCTGGAGGGGAAAGCTGTAACTCTGTAAGATGAATTAACAGAACACAAAGCAGGTTCTCAGAAAGCTTCTTTTCAGTTTTTAACTGAAGTATTTTCCTTTTTCACCGTAGCCCTCTAAAAACTTCCAAATATCACTTTGAAATCCCACAAGATCAGTCTTAGCGAAAGGCTTCCTTACGGGAAAGGTGTAACTCGGTTAGGTGTGTTAACAGAACACACGACATTTTCTCAGAAAGCTTCATTCCAGTTTTTAACGGAAGATATTTTTTTTATCACCATAGCCCCCTTCCACATTCCAAATATCACTTTGCAAATTCCACAAGAACAGTCTTAGAGAAAGGCTTCTGCAGGGGAAAACTATAACTCTGTGAGATGAACTAACAGAACACAAAGCAGTTTCTCAGAACGCTCCTTTACGAATTTTAATTGAAGATATTTCCTTTTTCACCATAGCCCTCTATGGGATTCCAAATTTCATTTTTCAAATTCCACAAGAACAGTCTTAGTGAACGGGTTCTTGAGTGGAAAGCTGTAACTCTGTGAGATGAATTAACAGACACAAAGCAGTTTCTCAGAAAGCTTCTGTTTGATATTTATCTTAGGATATTTCCATTTTCACCACAGCCCTCTATGCGCTTCCAAATATCACTTTGCAAATTCCACAAGAACACTGTTATCGAAAGTCTTCGGTAGAGGAAAGCTGTATCTCTGTGAGATATGTTAACAGAACACATGGCAGTTTCTCAGAAAGCTTCTTTCAAGTTTTTAACGGAAGATATTTCCTTTTTCACCTTAGCCCTCGATGGGGTTCAAAATATTAATATGCAAATTTCACAGGTATAGTCTTAATGAACGGCTTTTTGAGGGAAAGCTGAAACTCTGTGAGATTAACTGACAGAACACAAAGCAGTTTCTCAGAAAGATTATTTTCGGTTTTTAACGGAAGATATTTCCTTTTTCACCATAGCCTTCTATGGGCTTCCAAATATCATTTTGCAAATTCCACAAGAACAGTCTTAGCTAAAAGCTTATTGAGGGAAAGCTGTAACTCTGTGAGATGAATTAACAGAACAAAAAGCAGTTTCTGAGAAATCTTCTTTCCAGTTTTTAACGGAAGATATTTCCTTTTTCAACATATACCTCTATAGGCTTCCAAATATCACTTTGCAAATTCCAGAAGAACAGTCTTTGCAAAAAGCTTCTTGAGTGGAAAGCATTAGCTCTGTGAGAAGAATTAACAGAACACAAAGCAGTTTCTCAGATAGCTTCTTTCCAGTTTTTAACTGAAGATATTTCCTTTTTCACCGTAGCCCTCTATGGGCTTCCAAATATCACTTTCAAATTCCACAGGAACAGCCTTATCGAATGGCTTTTTGAAGGGAAAGCTGTAACTCTGTGAGACGAAATAGCAGAACACAAAGCAATTTCTCAGAAAGATTCTTTCCAGTTTTTAACTGAAGATATTTCCTTTTTCACCATAGCCTTCTATTGGCTTCCAAATATCACGTTGCCAATTCCAAAAGAACAGGCTTAGAGAAAGGCTTCTTGAGGGGAAAGCTGTAATTCTGTGAGATGAATTAAGAGAACACAAAGCAGTTTCTCTGAAAGCTTCTTTCCATTTTTTTACGGAGGATATTTCCTTTTTCACCATAGCCCTCTATGGGCTTCCAAATATCACTTTGCAAATTCCACAAGAACAGTCTTACGAAGGGCTTCTTGAAGGAAAAGCTGTAACTGTGTGAGATGAATTAACAGAACACAAAGCAGTTTCTTCGAAAACTTCTTTCCAGTTTTTAGCGGAAGATATTCCCTTTTGCACCGTAGGCCTCTTTGGGCTTCCAAATATCACTTTGCCAATTCCACAAGAACAGCCTTAGCAAAATAATTCTGAAGGGAAAGCTGTAACACTGTGAGATGAATTAAGAGAACACAAAGCAGTTTCTCAGAATGCTTCTTTTCAGTTTTTATCTAACATACTTCCTTTTTCACCATAGCCCTCTATGGGCTTCCAAATATCACTTTGCAAATTCCTCAAGAGCAGTCATAGCAAAAGGATTCTTGAGAGGAAAGCTGTAACTCTGTGCGAAGAATTCACAGAACACAAAGTAGTTTCTCAGAAAGCTTCTTTCCAGTTTTTTACGGAAGATGTTTCATTTTTCAGCATAGCCCTCTATTGGCATACAAATATCACTTTGCCAATTCCACAAGAACAGCCTTAGCGAAAGGCTTCATGAAGGGAAAGCTGTAACTCTGTGAGATGAATTAACAGAACACAAAGCAGTTTCTCAGAAGGCTTCTTTCCAGTTTTTAACGGAAGATATTTCCTTTTTCACCATAGCCCTCTATGGGCTTCCAGATATCACCTTTTTAATTCCACAAGAACAGTCTTAGCGAAAGTCTTCTGGAGGGGAAAGCTGTAACTCTGTAAGATGAATTAACAGAACACAAAGCAGGTTCTCAGAAAGCTTCTTTTCAGTTTTTAACTGAAGTATTTTCCTTTTTCACCGTAGCCCTCTAAAAACTTCCAAATATCACTTTGAAATCCCACAAGATCAGTCTTAGCGAAAGGCTTCCTTACGGGAAAGGTGTAACTCGGTTAGGTGTGTTAACAGAACACACGACATTTTCTCAGAAAGCTTCATTCCAGTTTTTAACGGAAGATATTTTTTTTATCACCATAGCCCCCTTCCACATTCCAAATATCACTTTGCAAATTCCACAAGAACAGTCTTAGAGAAAGGCTTCTGCAGGGGAAAGCTATAACTCTGTGAGATGAACTAACAGAACACAAAGCAGTTTCTCAGAACGCTCCTTTACGAATTTTAATTGAAGATATTTCCTTTTTCACCATAGCCCTCTATGGGATTCCAAATTTCATTTTTCAAATTCCACAAGAACAGTCTTAGTGAACGGGTTCTTGAGTGGAAAGCTGTAACTCTGTGAGATGAATTAACAGACACAAAGCAGTTTCTCAGAAAGCTTCTGTTTGATATTTATCTTAGGATATTTCCATTTTCACCACAGCCCTCTATGCGCTTCCAAATATCACTTTGCAAATTCCACAAGAACACTGTTATCGAAAGTCTTCGGTAGAGGAAAGCTGTATCTCTGTGAGATATGTTAACAGAACACATGGCAGTTTCTCAGAAAGCTTCTTTCAAGTTTTTAACGGAAGATATTTCCTTTTTCACCTTAGCCCTCGATGGGGTTCAAAATATTAATATGCAAATTTCACAGGTATAGTCTTAATGAACGGCTTTTTGAGGGAAAGCTGAAACTCTGTGAGATTAACTGACAGAACACAAAGCAGTTTCTCAGAAAGATTATTTTCGGTTTTTAACGGAAGATATTTCCTTTTTCACCATAGCCTTCTATGGGCTTCCAAATATCATTTTGCAAATTCCACAAGAACAGTCTTAGCTAAAAGCTTATTGAGGGAAAGCTGTAACTCTGTGAGATGAATTAACAGAACAAAAAGCAGTTTCTGAGAAATCTTCTTTCCAGTTTTTAACGGAAGATATTTCCTTTTTCAACATATACCTCTATAGGCTTCCAAATATCACTTTGCAAATTCCAGAAGAACAGTCTTTGCAAAAAGCTTCTTGAGTGGAAAGCATTAGCTCTGTGAGAAGAATTAACAGAACACAAAGCAGTTTCTCAGATAGCTTCTTTCCAGTTTTTAACTGAAGATATTTCCTTTTTCACCGTAGCCCTCTATGGGCTTCCAAATATCACTTTCAAATTCCACAGGAACAGCCTTATCGAATGGCTTTTTGAAGGGAAAGCTGTAACTCTGTGAGACGAAATAGCAGAACACAAAGCAATTTCTCAGAAAGATTCTTTCCAGTTTTTAACTGAAGATATTTCCTTTTTCACCATAGCCTTCTATTGGCTTCCAAATATCACGTTGCCAATTCCAAAAGAACAGGCTTAGAGAAAGGCTTCTTGAGGGGAAAGCTGTAATTCTGTGAGATGAATTAAGAGAACACAAAGCAGTTTCTCTGAAAGCTTCTTTCCATTTTTTTACGGAGGATATTTCCTTTTTCACCATAGCCCTCTATGGGCTTCCAAATATCACTTTGCAAATTCCACAAGAACAGTCTTACGAAGGGCTTCTTGAAGGAAAAGCTGTAACTGTGTGAGATGAATTAACAGAACACAAAGCAGTTTCTTCGAAAACTTCTTTCCAGTTTTTAGCGGAAGATATTGCCTTTTGCACCGTAGGCCTCTTTGGGCTTCCAAATATCACTTTGCCAATTCCACAAGAACAGCCTTAGCAAAATAATTCTGAAGGGAAAGCTGTAACACTGTGAGATGAATTAAGAGAACACAAAGCAGTTTCTCAGAATGCTTCTTTTCAGTTTTTATCTAACATACTTCCTTTTTCACCATAGCCCTCTATGGGCTTCCAAATATCACTTTGCAAATTCCTCAAGAGCAGTCATAGCAAAAGGATTCTTGAGAGGAAAGCTGTAACTCTGTGCGAAGAATTCACAGAACACAAAGTAGTTTCTCAGAAAGCTTCTTTCCAGTTTTTTACGGAAGATGTTTCATTTTTCAGCATAGCCCTCTATTGGCATACAAATATCACTTTGCCAATTCCACAAGAACAGCCTTAGCGAAAGGCTTCATGAAGGGAAAGCTGTAACTCTGTGAGATGAATTAACAGAACACAAAGCAGTTTCTCAGAAGGCTTCTTTCCAGTTTTTAACGGAAGATATTTCCTTTTTCACCATAGCCCTCTATGGGCTTCCAGATATCACCTTTTTAATTCCACAAGAACAGTCTTAGCGAAAGTCTTCTGGAGGGGAAAGCTGTAACTCTGTAAGATGAATTAACAGAACACAAAGCAGGTTCTCAGAAAGCTTCTTTTCAGTTTTTAACTGAAGTATTTTCCTTTTTCACCGTAGCCCTCTAAAAACTTCCAAATATCACTTTGAAATCCCACAAGATCAGTCTTAGCGAAAGGCTTCCTTACGGGAAAGGTGTAACTCGGTTAGGTGTGTTAACAGAACACACGACATTTTCTCAGAAAGCTTCATTCCAGTTTTTAACGGAAGATATTTTTTTTATCACCATAGCCCCCTTCCACATTCCAAATATCACTTTGCAAATTCCACAAGAACAGTCTTAGAGAAAGGCTTCTGCAGGGGAAAGCTATAACTCTGTGAGATGAACTAACAGAACACAAAGCAGTTTCTCAGAACGCTCCTTTACGAATTTTAATTGAAGATATTTCCTTTTTCACCATAGCCCTCTATGGGATTCCAAATTTCATTTTTCAAATTCCACAAGAACAGTCTTAGTGAACGGGTTCTTGAGTGGAAAGCTGTAACTCTGTGAGATGAATTAACAGACACAAAGCAGTTTCTCAGAAAGCTTCTGTTTGATATTTATCTTAGGATATTTCCATTTTCACCACAGCCCTCTATGCGCTTCCAAATATCACTTTGCAAATTCCACAAGAACACTGTTATCGAAAGTCTTCGGTAGAGGAAAGCTGTATCTCTGTGAGATATGTTAACAGAACACATGGCAGTTTCTCAGAAAGCTTCTTTCAAGTTTTTAACGGAAGATATTTCCTTTTTCACCTTAGCCCTCGATGGGGTTCAAAATATTAATATGCAAATTTCACAGGTATAGTCTTAATGAACGGCTTTTTGAGGGAAAGCTGAAACTCTGTGAGATTAACTGACAGAACACAAAGCAGTTTCTCAGAAAGATTATTTTCGGTTTTTAACGGAAGATATTTCCTTTTTCACCATAGCCTTCTATGGGCTTCCAAATATCATTTTGCAAATTCCACAAGAACAGTCTTAGCTAAAAGCTTATTGAGGGAAAGCTGTAACTCTGTGAGATGAATTAACAGAACAAAAAGCAGTTTCTGAGAAATCTTCTTTCCAGTTTTTAACGGAAGATATTTCCTTTTTCAACATATACCTCTATAGGCTTCCAAATATCACTTTGCAAATTCCAGAAGAACAGTCTTTGCAAAAAGCTTCTTGAGTGGAAAGCATTAGCTCTGTGAGAAGAATTAACAGAACACAAAGCAGTTTCTCAGATAGCTTCTTTCCAGTTTTTAACTGAAGATATTTCCTTTTTCACCGTAGCCCTCTATGGGCTTCCAAATATCACTTTCAAATTCCACAGGAACAGCCTTATCGAATGGCTTTTTGAAGGGAAAGCTGTAACTCTGTGAGACGAAATAGCAGAACACAAAGCAATTTCTCAGAAAGATTCTTTCCAGTTTTTAACTGAAGATATTTCCTTTTTCACCATAGCCTTCTATTGGCTTCCAAATATCACGTTGCCAATTCCAAAAGAACAGGCTTAGAGAAAGGCTTCTTGAGGGGAAAGCTGTAATTCTGTGAGATGAATTAAGAGAACACAAAGCAGTTTCTCTGAAAGCTTCTTTCCATTTTTTTACGGAGGATATTTCCTTTTTCACCATAGCCCTCTATGGGCTTCCAAATATCACTTTGCAAATTCCACAAGAACAGTCTTACGAAGGGCTTCTTGAAGGAAAAGCTGTAACTGTGTGAGATGAATTAACAGAACACAAAGCAGTTTCTTCGAAAACTTCTTTCCAGTTTTTAGCGGAAGATATTGCCTTTTGCACCGTAGGCCTCTTTGGGCTTCCAAATATCACTTTGCCAATTCCACAAGAACAGCCTTAGCAAAATAATTCTGAAGGGAAAGCTGTAACACTGTGAGATGAATTAAGAGAACACAAAGCAGTTTCTCAGAATGCTTCTTTTCAGTTTTTATCTAACATACTTCCTTTTTCACCATAGCCCTCTATGGGCTTCCAAATATCACTTTGCAAATTCCTCAAGAGCAGTCATAGCAAAAGGATTCTTGAGAGGAAAGCTGTAACTCTGTGCGAAGAATTCACAGAACACAAAGTAGTTTCTCAGAAAGCTTCTTTCCAGTTTTTTACGGAAGATGTTTCATTTTTCAGCATAGCCCTCTATTGGCATACAAATATCACTTTGCCAATTCCACAAGAACAGCCTTAGCGAAAGGCTTCATGAAGGGAAAGCTGTAACTCTGTGAGATGAATTAACAGAACACAAAGCAGTTTCTCAGAAGGCTTCTTTCCAGTTTTTAACGGAAGATATTTCCTTTTTCACCATAGCCCTCTATGGGCTTCCAGATATCACCTTTTTAATTCCACAAGAACAGTCTTAGCGAAAGTCTTCTGGAGGGGAAAGCTGTAACTCTGTAAGATGAATTAACAGAACACAAAGCAGGTTCTCAGAAAGCTTCTTTTCAGTTTTTAACTGAAGTATTTTCCTTTTTCACCGTAGCCCTCTAAAAACTTCCAAATATCACTTTGAAATCCCACAAGATCAGTCTTAGCGAAAGGCTTCCTTACGGGAAAGGTGTAACTCGGTTAGGTGTGTTAACAGAACACACGACATTTTCTCAGAAAGCTTCATTCCAGTTTTTAACGGAAGATATTTTTTTTATCACCATAGCCCCCTTCCACATTCCAAATATCACTTTGCAAATTCCACAAGAACAGTCTTAGAGAAAGGCTTCTGCAGGGGAAAGCTATAACTCTGTGAGATGAACTAACAGAACACAAAGCAGTTTCTCAGAACGCTCCTTTACGAATTTTAATTGAAGATATTTCCTTTTTCACCATAGCCCTCTATGGGATTCCAAATTTCATTTTTCAAATTCCACAAGAACAGTCTTAGTGAACGGGTTCTTGAGTGGAAAGCTGTAACTCTGTGAGATGAATTAACAGACACAAAGCAGTTTCTCAGAAAGCTTCTGTTTGATATTTATCTTAGGATATTTCCATTTTCACCACAGCCCTCTATGCGCTTCCAAATATCACTTTGCAAATTCCACAAGAACACTGTTATCGAAAGTCTTCGGTAGAGGAAAGCTGTATCTCTGTGAGATATGTTAACAGAACACATGGCAGTTTCTCAGAAAGCTTCTTTCAAGTTTTTAACGGAAGATATTTCCTTTTTCACCTTAGCCCTCGATGGGGTTCAAAATATTAATATGCAAATTTCACAGGTATAGTCTTAATGAACGGCTTTTTGAGGGAAAGCTGAAACTCTGTGAGATTAACTGACAGAACACAAAGCAGTTTCTCAGAAAGATTATTTTCGGTTTTTAACGGAAGATATTTCCTTTTTCACCATAGCCTTCTATGGGCTTCCAAATATCATTTTGCAAATTCCACAAGAACAGTCTTAGCTAAAAGCTTATTGAGGGAAAGCTGTAACTCTGTGAGATGAATTAACAGAACAAAAAGCAGTTTCTGAGAAATCTTCTTTCCAGTTTTTAACGGAAGATATTTCCTTTTTCAACATATACCTCTATAGGCTTCCAAATATCACTTTGCAAATTCCAGAAGAACAGTCTTTGCAAAAAGCTTCTTGAGTGGAAAGCATTAGCTCTGTGAGATGAATTAACAGAACACAAAGCAGTTTCTCAGATAGCTTCTTTCCAGTTTTTAACTGAAGATATTTCCTTTTTCACCGTAGCCCTCTATGGGCTTCCAAATATCACTTTCAAATTCCACAGGAACAGCCTTATCGAATGGCTTTTTGAAGGGAAAGCTGTAACTCTGTGAGACGAAATAGCAGAACACAAAGCAATTTCTCAGAAAGATTCTTTCCAGTTTTTAACTGAAGATATTTCCTTTTTCACCATAGCCTTCTATTGGCTTCCAAATATCACGTTGCCAATTCCAAAAGAACAGGCTTAGAGAAAGGCTTCTTGAGGGGAAAGCTGTAATTCTGTGAGATGAATTAAGAGAACACAAAGCAGTTTCTCTGAAAGCTTCTTTCCATTTTTTTACGGAGGATATTTCCTTTTTCACCATAGCCCTCTATGGGCTTCCAAATATCACTTTGCAAATTCCACAAGAACAGTCTTACGAAGGGCTTCTTGAAGGAAAAGCTGTAACTGTGTGAGATGAATTAACAGAACACAAAGCAGTTTCTTCGAAAACTTCTTTCCAGTTTTTAGCGGAAGATATTCCCTTTTGCACCGTAGGCCTCTTTGGGCTTCCAAATATCACTTTGCCAATTCCACAAGAACAGCCTTAGCAAAATAATTCTGAAGGGAAAGCTGTAACACTGTGAGATGAATTAAGAGAACACAAAGCAGTTTCTCAGAATGCTTCTTTTCAGTTTTTATCTAACATACTTCCTTTTTCACCATAGCCCTCTATGGGCTTCCAAATATCACTTTGCAAATTCCTCAAGAGCAGTCATAGCAAAAGGATTCTTGAGAGGAAAGCTGTAACTCTGTGCGAAGAATTCACAGAACACAAAGTAGTTTCTCAGAAAGCTTCTTTCCAGTTTTTTACGGAAGATGTTTCATTTTTCAGCATAGCCCTCTATTGGCATACAAATATCACTTTGCCAATTCCACAAGAACAGCCTTAGCGAAAGGCTTCATGAAGGGAAAGCTGTAACTCTGTGAGATGAATTAACAGAACACAAAGCAGTTTCTCAGAAGGCTTCTTTCCAGTTTTTAACGGAAGATATTTCCTTTTTCACCATAGCCCTCTATGGGCTTCCAGATATCACCTTTTTAATTCCACAAGAACAGTCTTAGCGAAAGTCTTCTGGAGGGGAAAGCTGTAACTCTGTAAGATGAATTAACAGAACACAAAGCAGGTTCTCAGAAAGCTTCTTTTCAGTTTTTAACTGAAGTATTTTCCTTTTTCACCGTAGCCCTCTAAAAACTTCCAAATATCACTTTGAAATCCCACAAGATCAGTCTTAGCGAAAGGCTTCCTTACGGGAAAGGTGTAACTCGGTTAGGTGTGTTAACAGAACACACGACATTTTCTCAGAAAGCTTCATTCCAGTTTTTAACGGAAGATATTTTTTTTATCACCATAGCCCCCTTCCACATTCCAAATATCACTTTGCAAATTCCACAAGAACAGTCTTAGAGAAAGGCTTCTGCAGGGGAAAGCTATAACTCTGTGAGATGAACTAACAGAACACAAAGCAGTTTCTCAGAACGCTCCTTTACGAATTTTAATTGAAGATATTTCCTTTTTCACCATAGCCCTCTATGGGATTCCAAATTTCATTTTTCAAATTCCACAAGAACAGTCTTAGTGAACGGGTTCTTGAGTGGAAAGCTGTAACTCTGTGAGATGAATTAACAGACACAAAGCAGTTTCTCAGAAAGCTTCTGTTTGATATTTATCTTAGGATATTTCCATTTTCACCACAGCCCTCTATGCGCTTCCAAATATCACTTTGCAAATTCCACAAGAACACTGTTATCGAAAGTCTTCGGTAGAGGAAAGCTGTATCTCTGTGAGATATGTTAACAGAACACATGGCAGTTTCTCAGAAAGCTTCTTTCAAGTTTTTAACGGAAGATATTTCCTTTTTCACCTTAGCCCTCGATGGGGTTCAAAATATTAATATGCAAATTTCACAGGTATAGTCTTAATGAACGGCTTTTTGAGGGAAAGCTGAAACTCTGTGAGATTAACTGACAGAACACAAAGCAGTTTCTCAGAAAGATTATTTTCGGTTTTTAACGGAAGATATTTCCTTTTTCACCATAGCCTTCTATGGGCTTCCAAATATCATTTTGCAAATTCCACAAGAACAGTCTTAGCTAAAAGCTTATTAAGGGAAAGCTGTAACTCTGTGAGATGAATTAACAGAACAAAAAGCAGTTTCTGAGAAATCTTCTTTCCAGTTTTTAACGGAAGATATTTCCTTTTTCTCAATAGCCTTCTAGGGGCTTCCAAATATCACCTTGCAAATTACACAAGAACAGTCTTAGCGAAAGTCTTCTTGATGGGAAAGGTGTAACTCTGTGAGATGAATTAACAGAACACAAAGCAGTTTCTCAGAAAGCTTCTTTCCACTTTTCAACTGAGGATATTTCCTTTTTCACCATAGCCCTCTAAGGGCTTCCAAATATCACCTTGCATATTCCACAAGAACAGTCTTAGCGATTCGCTTATAGAGGGAAAAGCTGTAACTCTGTGAGATGAATTAACAGAACACAAAGCAGTTTCTCAGAAAGATTCTTTCCAGTTTTCAATTGAAGATATTTCCTTTTTAACCATAGCCCTATATGGGCTTCTAAATATCACTTTGCAAATTCCTCAAGAACAGACTTAGTAAAGTTCTCCTTGAGGGGAAAGCTGTAACTCTGTGAGATGAATTAACAGAACACAATGCAGTTTCTCAGAAAGCTTCTTTCCAGTTTTTAACGGAAGATATTTCCTTTTTCACCAAAGCCCTCTATGGGCTTCCAAATATCACTTTGAAAATTCCACAAGAACAGTCTTAGCGAAAGGCTTCTTGAGGATAAAGCTGTAAGTATGTGAAATGAATTAACAGAACACAAAGCAGTTTCTCAGAAAGCTTCTTTCCAGTTTTTAACGGAAGAGAATTTCTTTTTCACCATAGCCCTCTCTGGGCTTCCAAATATCACTTTGCAAATCCCACATGAACAGTCTTCGGGAATGGTTTCTTGAGGGGAAAGCTGTAACTCTGTGAGATCAATTAACAGAATACAAAGCAGTTTCTCAGAAAGCTTCTTATCAGTTTTTATCTTCGGATATTTCCTTTTTCACCATAGCCCTCTATGGGCTTCCAAATATCACTTTGCAAATTCCACAAGCACAGTCTTAGCGAAAGGCTTCTTCAGGAGAAAGCTGTAACTCTGTGAGATGAATTAACAGAACACAAAGCAGTTTCTCAGAAAGCTTCTTTCCAGTTTTTTACCGGAGATATTTCCTTTCTCAAAATAGCCTTCTATGGGCTTCCAAATATCCATTTGCAAATTCCACAAGAACAGACTTAGCGAAAGGCTTCTGGAAGGGAAAGCTGTAACTCTGCGAGATGAATTAAGAGAACACAAAGCAATGTCTCACAAATCTTCTTTCCAGTTTTTAACGGAACATATTTCCTTTTTCAACTCAGCCCTCTATGGGCTTCCAAATATCACTTTGCAATTTCCACAAGAACAGTCTTTGCAGAGGGCTTCTGGAGGGGAAGGTTTTAACTCTGTGAGATGAATTAAGAAAACACAAAGCAGTTACTCAGAAGTCATCTTTCCATTTTTTAACGGAAGATATTTCCTTTTTCAGCATAGACCTCTATGGGCTTCCAAATATCACTATGCAAATTCCACAAGAACAGACTTAGCGAAAGGCTTCTGGAGGGGAATGCTGTAACTCTGTGAGTTGAATTAACAGAACACAAAGCAGTTTCTCAGAAACCTTCTTTCCAGTTTTTAACTGAGGATATTTCCTTTTTCACCATAGCCCTCTATGGGCTTCGAAATATCACTTTGCAATTTCCAGAAGAACAGTCTTAGGGAAAGGTTTCTGTAGGGGAAACTGTAACTCTGTGAGATGAATTAACAGAACACAAAGCAATTTCTAAGAAAATTTCTTTGCAGTTTTTAATTGAAGAAATTTCCTTTTTCACAATTGCCCTCTATGGGCTTCCCAATATCACTGTGCAAATACCACATAAACAGAATTAGCGAAAGGCTTCTTGAGGGGAAAGCTGTAACTCGGTGAGGTGTATTAACAGAACACCCGGCAGTTTCTCAGAAATCTTCTTTCCAGTTTTTAACGGAAGATATTTCCTTTTTCACCATTGCCCTCTATGGGCTTCCAAATATCACTTTGCAAATTCCAATAGAACAGTCTTAGCCAACAGCTTCTTGAGGGGAAAGCTGTAACTCAGTGAGATGTATTAACAGAACACACGGCAGTTTCTCTGAAAGCTTCTTTCCAGTATTAAACGGAAGATATTTCCTTTTTCACCATTGCCCCTTACGGGTTTCCAAATATCACTTTGCAAATTTCACAAGAACAGTTTTAGTGAACGGCCTCTTGAGGAGAAAGCTGATACTCTGTGAGATGAACCAACAGAACACAAAGCGGTTTCTCAGAGAGCTTCTTTTCGGTTTTTAGCGGAAGATATTTCCTTTTTCACCGTAGCCCTCTATGGGCTTCCAAATATCACTTTGCAAATTCCACAAGAACAGTCTTAACGAAGGACTTCTGGAGGGGAACTTTGTAACTCTGTGAGAAAAATTAACAGAACACAAAGCAGTTTCTCAGAAAGCTTCTTTCCAGTTTTTAACAGAAGATATTTCCTTTTCCACCATAGCCCTCGATGGGCTTCCAAATATCACTTTAAATATTCCACAAGAACAGTCTTATCAAAAGGCTTCTTGAGGGGAAAGCTGTAACTGTGTGAGATGAATTAACAGAACACAAAGCAGTTTCTTCGAAAACTTCTTTCCAGTTTTTAGCGGAAGATATTCCCTTTTGCACCGTAGGCCTCTTTGGGCTTCCAAATATCACTTTGCCAATTCCACAAGAACAGCCTTAGCAAAATAATTCTGAAGGGAAAGCTGTAACACTGTGAGATGAATTAAGAGAACACAAAGCAGTTTCTCAGAATGCTTCTTTTCAGTTTTTATCTAAGATACTTCCTTTTTCACCATAGCCCTCTATGGGCTTCCAAATATCACATTGTAAATTCCACAAGAACAGTCATAGAAAATTCTTCTTGAGGGTAAAGGTGTAACTGAGATGAAATAACAGAACACAAAGCAGTTTCTAAGAGAGCTTCTTTCCGGTTTTTAACGGAAGATATTTCCTTTTTCACCATAGCCCTCTATGGGCTTCCAAATATCACCTTGTAAATTCCTCAAGAAGAGTCTTAGCGAAAGTGGTCTGGAGGGTAACAGAGTGACTCTGTGAGATGAATTAACAGAGCACAAAGCAGTTTCTCAGAAAGCTTCATTCTTGTTTTAAACGAAACATATTTCCTTTTTCAACATAGCTCTCTCGGGTCTTCCAAATATCACTTTGCAAATTCCGCAAGAACAGTCTTTGCGAAAGGCTTCTTGAGAGGAAAGCAGTAACTCTGTGAGATGAATTAAAAGAACACAAAGCAGTTTCTCAGATAGCTTTTTTTCCAGTTTTTAACGGAACATATTTCCTTTTTCACCACAGCCCTCTATGGGCTTCCAAATATCACTTTCCAAACTCCACAAGAACAGTCTTAGCGAAAGGCTTCTTGAATGGAAAGCTGTATCTCTGTGAGATGAATTAACCGAACACAAAGGAGTTTCTCAGAAATCTTCTTTCCAGTTTTTTACGAAAGATATTTCCTTTTACACCATAGCCCTCTAGGGACTTCCAAATATCACTTTGCATATTCCACAAAAACAGACTTAGCTAAAGACTTCTTGAAGCGAAAACTTGAAATCTGTGAGATGAATTAACAGAACACAAAGCAGATTTTCTGAAAACTTCTTTCCGGTTTTTAACGGAAGGTATTTCTATTTCACCCTAGCTCTCTAGTGTCTTCCAAATATCAGTTACCATTAGCGAAAGGCTTCTTGAAGGGAAACCTCTAAGTCTGTGAGATGAATTAACAGAATACAAAGCAGTTTCTCATAAAGCTTCTTTCCAGTTTTTCCGGAATATATTTCCTTTTTCACCATAGCCCTTTATGGGCTTCCAAATATCACTTTGCAAATTCCACAAGAACAGCCTTAGATAAAGGCTTCTTGAAGGGAAAGATGTAACTCTGTGAGATGAATTAACAGAACACAAAGCAGTTTATCAGAAAGTTTCTTTTCAGTTTTTAACTTAGGATATTTCCTTTTTCACCGTAGCCCTGTATGGGCTTCCAAATATCCCTTTGAAAATTCCACAAGGACTCTCTTAGCCAATGGCTTCTAGAAGGGAAAGCTGTAACTCTGTGAGATGAAATAACGGAACACAAACAGTTTCTCAGAAAGCTTCCTTCCAGTTTTTAACGGAAGATATTTCCTTTTTCACCGTAGCCCTCTACTGACTTCTAAATATCACTTTGCAAATTCCACAAAAACAGTCTTAGCGAAAGGCTTCTTGAGGGGAAAGCTGTAACTCTGTGAGATGAATTAATAGAACACAAAGCAGTTTCTCAGAACGCTTCTTTCCAGTTTTTAACGGAAGATATTTCCTTTTTCAACATATACCTCTATAGGCTTCCAAATGTCACTTTGCAAATTCCAGAAGAACAGTCTTTGCAAAAAGCTTCTTGAGTGGAAAGCATTAGCTCTGTGAGATGAATTAACAGAACACAAAGCAGTTTCTCAGATAGCTTCTTTCCAGTTTTTAACTGAAGATATTTCCTTTTTCACCGTAGCCCTCTATGGGCTTCCAAATATCACTTTCAAATTCCACAGGAACAGCCTTATCGAATGGCTTTTTGAAGGGAAAGCTGTAACTCTGTGAGACGAAATAGCAGAACACAAAGCAATTTCTCAGAAAGATTCTTTCCAGTTTTTAACTGAAGATATTTCCTTTTTCACCATAGCCTTCTATTGGCTTCCAAATATCACGTTGCCAATTCCAAAAGAACAGGCTTAGAGAAAGGCTTCTTGAGGGGAAAGCTGTAATTCTGTGAGATGAATTAAGAGAACACAAAGCAGTTTCTCTGAAAGCTTCTTTCCATTTTTTTACGGAGGATATTTCCTTTTTCACCATAGCCCTCTATGGGCTTCCAAATATCACTTTGCAAATTCCACAAGAACAGTCTTACGAAGGGCTTCTTGAAGGAAAAGCTGTAACTGTGTGAGATGAATTAACAGAACACAAAGCAGTTTCTTCGAAAACTTCTTTCCAGTTTTTAGCGGAAGATATTCCCTTTTGCACCGTAGGCCTCTTTGGGCTTCCAAATATCACTTTGCCAATTCCACAAGAACAGCCTTAGCAAAATAATTCTGAAGGGAAAGCTGTAACACTGTGAGATGAATTAAGAGAACACAAAGCAGTTTCTCAGAATGCTTCTTTTCAGTTTTTATCTAACATACTTCCTTTTTCACCATAGCCCTCTATGGGCTTCCAAATATCACTTTGCAAATTCCTCAAGAGCAGTCATAGCAAAAGGATTCTTGAGAGGAAAGCTGTAACTCTGTGCGAAGAATTCACAGAACACAAAGTAGTTTCTCAGAAAGCTTCTTTCCAGTTTTTTACGGAAGATGTTTCATTTTTCAGCATAGCCCTCTATTGGCATACAAATATCACTTTGCCAATTCCACAAGAACAGCCTTAGCGAAAGGCTTCATGAAGGGAAAGCTGTAACTCTGTGAGATGAATTAACAGAACACAAAGCAGTTTCTCAGAAGGCTTCTTTCCAGTTTTTAACGGAAGATATTTCCTTTTTCACCATAGCCCTCTATGGGCTTCCAGATATCACCTTTTTAATTCCACAAGAACAGTCTTAGCGAAAGTCTTCTGGAGGGGAAAGCTGTAACTCTGTAAGATGAATTAACAGAACACAAAGCAGGTTCTCAGAAAGCTTCTTTTCAGTTTTTAACTGAAGTATTTTCCTTTTTCACCGTAGCCCTCTAAAAACTTCCAAATATCACTTTGAAATCCCACAAGATCAGTCTTAGCGAAAGGCTTCCTTACGGGAAAGGTGTAACTCGGTTAGGTGTGTTAACAGAACACACGACATTTTCTCAGAAAGCTTCATTCCAGTTTTTAACGGAAGATATTTTTTTTATCACCATAGCCCCCTTCCACATTCCAAATATCACTTTGCAAATTCCACAAGAACAGTCTTAGAGAAAGGCTTCTGCAGGGGAAAGCTATAACTCTGTGAGATGAACTAACAGAACACAAAGCAGTTTCTCAGAACGCTCCTTTACGAATTTTAATTGAAGATATTTCCTTTTTCACCATAGCCCTCTATGGGATTCCAAATTTCATTTTTCAAATTCCACAAGAACAGTCTTAGTGAACGGGTTCTTGAGTGGAAAGCTGTAACTCTGTGAGATGAATTAACAGACACAAAGCAGTTTCTCAGAAAGCTTCTGTTTGATATTTATCTTAGGATATTTCCATTTTCACCACAGCCCTCTATGCGCTTCCAAATATCACTTTGCAAATTCCACAAGAACACTGTTATCGAAAGTCTTTGGTAGAGGAAAGCTGTATCTCTGTGAGATATGTTAACAGAACACATGGCAGTTTCTCAGAAAGCTTCTTTCAAGTTTTTAACGGAAGATATTTCCTTTTTCACCTTAGCCCTCGATGGGGTTCAAAATATTAATATGCAAATTTCACAGGTATAGTCTTAATGAACGGCTTTTTGAGGGAAAGCTGAAACTCTGTGAGATTAACTGACAGAACACAAAGCAGTTTCTCAGAAAGATTATTTTCGGTTTTTAACGGAAGATATTTCCTTTTTCACCATAGCCTTCTATGGGCTTCCAAATATCATTTTGCAAATTCCACAAGAACAGTCTTAGCTAAAAGCTTATTGAGGGAAAGCTGTAACTCTGTGAGATGAATTAACAGAACAAAAAGCAGTTTCTGAGAAATCTTCTTTCCAGTTTTTAACGGAAGATATTTCCTTTTTCAACATATACCTCTATAGGCTTCCAAATATCACTTTGCAAATTCCAGAAGAACAGTCTTTGCAAAAAGCTTCTTGAGTGGAAAGCATTAGCTCTGTGAGATGAATTAACAGAGCACAAAGCAGTTTCTCAGATAGCTTCTTTCCAGTTTTTAACTGAAGATATTTCCTTTTTCACCGTAGCCCTCTATGGGCTTCCAAATATCACTTTCAAATTCCACAGGAACAGCCTTATCGAATGGCTTTTTGAAGGGAAAGCTGTAACTCTGTGAGACGAAATAGCAGAACACAAAGCAGTTTCTCAGAAAGATTCTTTCCAGTTTTTAACTGAAGATATTTCCTTTTTCACCATAGCCTTCTATTGGCTTCCAAATATCACGTTGCCAATTCCAAAAGAATAGGCTTAGAGAAAGGCTTCTTGAGGGGAAAGCTGTAATTCTGTGAGATGAATTAAGAGAACACAAAGCAGTTTCTCTGAAAGCTTCTTTCCATTTTTTTACGGAGGATATTTCCTTTTTCACCATAGCCCTCTATGGGCTTCCAAATATCACTTTGCAAATTCCACAAGAAGAGTCTTACGAAGGGCTTCTTGAAGGAAAAGCTGTAACTGTGTGAGATGAATTAACAGAACACAAAGCAGTTTCTTCGAAAACTTCTTTCCAGTTTTTAGCGGAAGATATTCCCTTTTGCACCGTAGGCCTCTTTGGGCTTCCAAATATCACTTTGCCAATTCCACAAGAACAGCCTTAGCAAAATAATTCTGAAGGGAAAGCTGTAACACTGTGAGATGAATTAAGAGAACACAAAGCAGTTTCTCAGAATGCTTCTTTTCAGTTTTTATCTAACATACTTCCTTTTTCACCATAGCCCTCTATGGGCTTCCAAATATCACTTTGCAAATTCCTCAAGAGCAGTCATAGCAAAAGGATTCTTGAGAGGAAAGCTGTAACTCTGTGCGAAGAATTCACAGAACACAAAGTAGTTTCTCAGAAAGCTTCTTTCCAGTTTTTTACGGAAGATGTTTCATTTTTCAGCATAGCCCTCTATTGGCATACAAATATCACTTTGCCAATTCCACAAGAACAGCCTTAGCGAAAGGCTTCATGAAGGGAAAGCTGTAACTCTGTGAGATGAATTAACAGAACACAAAGCAGTTTCTCAGAAGGCTTCTTTCCAGTTTTTAACGGAAGATATTTCCTTTTTCACCATAGCCCTCTATGGGCTTCCAGATATCACCTTTTTAATTCCACAAGAACAGTCTTAGCGAAAGTCTTCTGGAGGGGAAAGCTGTAACTCTGTAAGATGAATTAACAGAACACAAAGCAGGTTCTCAGAAAGCTTCTTTTCAGTTTTTAACTGAAGTATTTTCCTTTTTCACCGTAGCCCTCTAAAAACTTCCAAATATCACTTTGAAATCCCACAAGATCAGTCTTAGCGAAAGGCTTCCTTACGGGAAAGGTGTAACTCGGTTAGGTGTGTTAACAGAACACACGACATTTTCTCAGAAAGCTTCATTCCAGTTTTTAACGGAAGATATTTTTTTTATCACCATAGCCCCCTTCCACATTCCAAATATCACTTTGCAAATTCCACAAGAACAGTCTTAGAGAAAGGCTTCTGCAGGGGAAAGCTATAACTCTGTGAGATGAACTAACAGAACACAAAGCAGTTTCTCAGAACGCTCCTTTACGAATTTTAATTGAAGATATTTCCTTTTTCACCATAGCCCTCTATGGGATTCCAAATTTCATTTTTCAAATTCCACAAGAACAGTCTTAGTGAACGGGTTCTTGAGTGGAAAGCTGTAACTCTGTGAGATGAATTAACAGACACAAAGCAGTTTCTCAGAAAGCTTCTGTTTGATATTTATCTTAGGATATTTCCATTTTCACCACAGCCCTCTATGCGCTTCCAAATATCACTTTGCAAATTCCACAAGAACACTGTTATCGAAAGTCTTCGGTAGAGGAAAGCTGTATCTCTGTGAGATATGTTAACAGAACACATGGCAGTTTCTCAGAAAGCTTCTTTCAAGTTTTTAACGGAAGATATTTCCTTTTTCACCTTAGCCCTCGATGGGGTTCAAAATATTAATATGCAAATTTCACAGGTATAGTCTTAATGAACGGCTTTTTGAGGGAAAGCTGAAACTCTGTGAGATTAACTGACAGAACACAAAGCAGTTTCTCAGAAAGATTATTTTCGGTTTTTAACGGAAGATATTTCCTTTTTCACCATAGCCTTCTATGGGCTTCCAAATATCATTTTGCAAATTCCACAAGAACAGTCTTAGCTAAAAGCTTATTGAGGGAAAGCTGTAACTCTGTGAGATGAATTAACAGAACAAAAAGCAGTTTCTGAGAAATCTTCTTTCCAGTTTTTAACGGAAGATATTTCCTTTTTCAACATATACCTCTATAGGCTTCCAAATATCACTTTGCAAATTCCAGAAGAACAGTCTTTGCAAAAAGCTTCTTGAGTGGAAAGCATTAGCTCTGTGAGATGAATTAACAGAACACAAAGCAGTTTCTCAGATAGCTTCTTTCCAGTTTTTAACTGAAGATATTTCCTTTTTCACCGTAGCCCTCTATGGGCTTCCAAATATCACTTTCAAATTCCACAGGAACAGCCTTATCGAATGGCTTTTTGAAGGGAAAGCTGTAACTCTGTGAGACGAAATAGCAGAACACAAAGCAGTTTCTCAGAAAGATTCTTTCCAGTTTTTAACTGAAGATATTTCCTTTTTCACCATAGCCTTCTATTGGCTTCCAAATATCACGTTGCCAATTCCAAAAGAACAGGCTTAGAGAAAGGCTTCTTGAGGGGAAAGCTGTAATTCTGTGAGATGAATTAAGAGAACACAAAGCAGTTTCTCTGAAAGCTTCTTTCCATTTTTTTACGGAGGATATTTCCTTTTTCACCATAGCCCTCTATGGGCTTCCAAATATCACTTTGCAAATTCCACAAGAACAGTCTTACGAAGGGCTTCTTGAAGGAAAAGCTGTAACTGTGTGAGATGAATTAACAGAACACAAAGCAGTTTCTTCGAAAACTTCTTTCCAGTTTTTAGCGGAAGATATTCCCTTTTGCACCGTAGGCCTCTTTGGGCTTCCAAATATCACTTTGCCAATTCCACAAGAACAGCCTTAGCAAAATAATTCTGAAGGGAAAGCTGTAACACTGTGAGATGAATTAAGAGAACACAAAGCAGTTTCTCAGAATGCTTCTTTTCAGTTTTTATCTAACATACTTCCTTTTTCACCATAGCCCTCTATGGGCTTCCAAATATCACTTTGCAAATTCCTCAAGAGCAGTCATAGCAAAAGGATTCTTGAGAGGAAAGCTGTAACTCTGTGCGAAGAATTCACAGAACACAAAGTAGTTTCTCAGAAAGCTTCTTTCCAGTTTTTTACGGAAGATGTTTCATTTTTCAGCATAGCCCTCTATTGGCATACAAATATCACTTTGCCAATTCCACAAGAACAGCCTTAGCGAAAGGCTTCATGAAGGGAAAGCTGTAACTCTGTGAGATGAATTAACAGAACACAAAGCAGTTTCTCAGAAGGCTTCTTTCCAGTTTTTAACGGAAGATATTTCCTTTTTCACCATAGCCCTCTATGGGCTTCCAGATATCACCTTTTTAATTCCACAAGAACAGTCTTAGCGAAAGTCTTCTGGAGGGGAAAGCTGTAACTCTGTAAGATGAATTAACAGAACACAAAGCAGGTTCTCAGAAAGCTTCTTTTCAGTTTTTAACTGAAGTATTTTCCTTTTTCACCGTAGCCCTCTAAAAACTTCCAAATATCACTTTGAAATCCCACAAGATCAGTCTTAGCGAAAGGCTTCCTTACGGGAAAGGTGTAACTCGGTTAGGTGTGTTAACAGAACACACGACATTTTCTCAGAAAGCTTCATTCCAGTTTTTAACGGAAGATATTTTTTTTATCACCATAGCCCCCTTCCACATTCCAAATATCACTTTGCAAATTCCACAAGAACAGTCTTAGAGAAAGGCTTCTGCAGGGGAAAGCTATAACTCTGTGAGATGAACTAACAGAACACAAAGCAGTTTCTCAGAACGCTCCTTTACGAATTTTAATTGAAGATATTTCCTTTTTCACCATAGCCCTCTATGGGATTCCAAATTTCATTTTTCAAATTCCACAAGAACAGTCTTAGTGAACGGGTTCTTGAGTGGAAAGCTGTAACTCTGTGAGATGAATTAACAGACACAAAGCAGTTTCTCAGAAAGCTTCTGTTTGATATTTATCTTAGGATATTTCCATTTTCACCACAGCCCTCTATGCGCTTCCAAATATCACTTTGCAAATTCCACAAGAACACTGTTATCGAAAGTCTTCGGTAGAGGAAAGCTGTATCTCTGTGAGATATGTTAACAGAACACATGGCAGTTTCTCAGAAAGCTTCTTTCAAGTTTTTAACGGAAGATATTTCCTTTTTCACCTTAGCCCTCGATGGGGTTCAAAATATTAATATGCAAATTTCACAGGTATAGTCTTAATGAACGGCTTTTTGAGGGAAAGCTGAAACTCTGTGAGATTAACTGACAGAACACAAAGCAGTTTCTCAGAAAGATTATTTTCGGTTTTTAACGGAAGATATTTCCTTTTTCACCATAGCCTTCTATGGGCTTCCAAATATCATTTTGCAAATTCCACAAGAACAGTCTTAGCTAAAAGCTTATTGAGGGAAAGCTGTAACTCTGTGAGATGAATTAACAGAACAAAAAGCAGTTTCTGAGAAATCTTCTTTCCAGTTTTTAACGGAAGATATTTCCTTTTTCAACATATACCTCTATAGGCTTCCAAATATCACTTTGCAAATTCCAGAAGAACAGTCTTTGCAAAAAGCTTCTTGAGTGAAAAGCATTAGCTCTGTGAGATGAATTAACAGAACACAAAGCAGTTTCTCAGATAGCTTCTTTCCAGTTTTTAACTGAAGATATTTCCTTTTTCACCGTAGCCCTCTATGGGCTTCCAAATATCACTTTCAAATTCCACAGGAACAGCCTTATCGAATGGCTTTTTGAAGGGAAAGCTGTAACTCTGTGAGACGAAATAGCAGAACACAAAGCAATTTCTCAGAAAGATTCTTTCCAGTTTTTAACTGAAGATATTTCCTTTTTCACCATAGCCTTCTATTGGCTTCCAAATATCACGTTGCCAATTCCAAAAGAACAGGCTTAGAGAAAGGCTTCTTGAGGGGAAAGCTGTAATTCTGTGAGATGAATTAAGAGAACACAAAGCAGTTTCTCTGAAAGCTTCTTTCCATTTTTTTACGGAGGATATTTCCTTTTTCACCATAGCCCTCTATGGGCTTCCAAATATCACTTTGCAAATTCCACAAGAACAGTCTTACGAAGGGCTTCTTGAAGGAAAAGCTGTAACTGTGTGAGATGAATTAACAGAACACAAAGCAGTTTCTTCGAAAACTTCTTTCCAGTTTTTAGCGGAAGATATTCCCTTTTGCACCGTAGGCCTCTTTGGGCTTCCAAATATCACTTTGCCAATTCCACAAGAACAGCCTTAGCAAAATAATTCTGAAGGGAAAGCTGTAACACTGTGAGATGAATTAAGAGAACACAAAGCAGTTTCTCAGAATGCTTCTTTTCAGTTTTTATCTAACATACTTCCTTTTTCACCATAGCCCTCTATGGGCTTCCAAATATCACTTTGCAAATTCCTCAAGAGCAGTCATAGCAAAAGGATTCTTGAGAGGAAAGCTGTAACTCTGTGCGAAGAATTCACAGAACACAAAGTAGTTTCTCAGAAAGCTTCTTTCCAGTTTTTTACGGAAGATGTTTCATTTTTCAGCATAGCCCTCTATTGGCATACAAATATCACTTTGCCAATTCCACAAGAACAGCCTTAGCGAAAGGCTTCATGAAGGGAAAGCTGTAACTCTGTGAGATGAATTAACAGAACACAAAGCAGTTTCTCAGAAGGCTTCTTTCCAGTTTTTAACGGAAGATATTTCCTTTTTCACCATAGCCCTCTATGGGCTTCCAGATATCACCTTTTTAATTCCACAAGAACAGTCTTAGCGAAAGTCTTCTGGAGGGGAAAGCTGTAACTCTGTAAGATGAATTAACAGAACACAAAGCAGGTTCTCAGAAAGCTTCTTTTCAGTTTTTAACTGAAGTATTTTCCTTTTTCACCGTAGCCCTCTAAAAACTTCCAAATATCACTTTGAAATCCCACAAGATCAGTCTTAGCGAAAGGCTTCCTTACGGGAAAGGTGTAACTCGGTTAGGTGTGTTAACAGAACACACGACATTTTCTCAGAAAGCTTCATTCCAGTTTTTAACGGAAGATATTTTTTTTATCACCATAGCCCCCTTCCACATTCCAAATATCACTTTGCAAATTCCACAAGAACAGTCTTAGAGAAAGGCTTCTGCAGGGGAAAGCTATAACTCTGTGAGATGAACTAACAGAACACAAAGCAGTTTCTCAGAACGCTCCTTTACGAATTTTAATTGAAGATATTTCCTTTTTCACCATAGCCCTCTATGGGATTCCAAATTTCATTTTTCAAATTCCACAAGAACAGTCTTAGTGAACGGGTTCTTGAGTGGAAAGCTGTAACTCTGTGAGATGAATTAACAGACACAAAGCAGTTTCTCAGAAAGCTTCTGTTTGATATTTATCTTAGGATATTTCCATTTTCACCACAGCCCTCTATGCGCTTCCAAATATCACTTTGCAAATTCCACAAGAACACTGTTATCGAAAGTCTTCGGTAGAGGAAAGCTGTATCTCTGTGAGATATGTTAACAGAACACATGGCAGTTTCTCAGAAAGCTTCTTTCAAGTTTTTAACGGAAGATATTTCCTTTTTCACCTTAGCCCTCGATGGGGTTCAAAATATTAATATGCAAATTTCACAGGTATAGTCTTAATGAACGGCTTTTTGAGGGAAAGCTGAAACTCTGTGAGATTAACTGACAGAACACAAAGCAGTTTCTCAGAAAGATTATTTTCGGTTTTTAACGGAAGATATTTCCTTTTTCACCATAGCCTTCTATGGGCTTCCAAATATCATTTTGCAAATTCCACAAGAACAGTCTTAGCTAAAAGCTTATTGAGGGAAAGCTGTAACTCTGTGAGATGAATTAACAGAACAAAAAGCAGTTTCTGAGAAATCTTCTTTCCAGTTTTTAACGGAAGATATTTCCTTTTTCAACATATACCTCTATAGGCTTCCAAATATCACTTTGCAAATTCCAGAAGAACAGTCTTTGCAAAAAGCTTCTTGAGTGGAAAGCATTAGCTCTGTGAGATGAATTAACAGAACACAAAGCAGTTTCTCAGATAGCTTCTTTCCAGTTTTTAACTGAAGATATTTCCTTTTTCACCGTAGCCCTCTATGGGCTTCCAAATATCACTTTCAAATTCCACAGGAACAGCCTTATCGAATGGCTTTTTGAAGGGAAAGCTGTAACTCTGTGAGACGAAATAGCAGAACACAAAGCAGTTTCTCAGAAAGATTCTTTCCAGTTTTTAACTGAAGATATTTCCTTTTTCACCATAGCCTTCTATTGGCTTCCAAATATCACGTTGCCAATTCCAAAAGAACAGGCTTAGAGAAAGGCTTCTTGAGGGGAAAGCTGTAATTCTGTGAGATGAATTAAGAGAACACAAAGCAGTTTCTCTGAAAGCTTCTTTCCATTTTTTTACGGAGGATATTTCCTTTTTCACCATAGCCCTCTATGGGCTTCCAAATATCACTTTGCAAATTCCACAAGAACAGTCTTACGAAGGGCTTCTTGAAGGAAAAGCTGTAACTGTGTGAGATGAATTAACAGAACACAAAGCAGTTTCTTCGAAAACTTCTTTCCAGTTTTTAGCGGAAGATATTCCCTTTTGCACCGTAGGCCTCTTTGGGCTTCCAAATATCACTTTGCCAATTCCACAAGAACAGCCTTAGCAAAATAATTCTGAAGGGAAAGCTGTAACACTGTGAGATGAATTAAGAGAACACAAAGCAGTTTCTCAGAATGCTTCTTTTCAGTTTTTATCTAACATACTTCCTTTTTCACCATAGCCCTCTATGGGCTTCCAAATATCACTTTGCAAATTCCTCAAGAGCAGTCATAGCAAAAGGATTCTTGAGAGGAAAGCTGTAACTCTGTGCGAAGAATTCACAGAACACAAAGTAGTTTCTCAGAAAGCTTCTTTCCAGTTTTTTACGGAAGATGTTTCATTTTTCAGCATAGCCCTCTATTGGCATACAAATATCACTTTGCCAATTCCACAAGAACAGCCTTAGCGAAAGGCTTCATGAAGGGAAAGCTGTAACTCTGTGAGATGAATTAACAGAACACAAAGCAGTTTCTCAGAAGGCTTCTTTCCAGTTTTTAACGGAAGATATTTCCTTTTTCACCATAGCCCTCTATGGGCTTCCAGATATCACCTTTTTAATTCCACAAGAACAGTCTTAGCGAAAGTCTTCTGGAGGGGAAAGCTGTAACTCTGTAAGATGAATTAACAGAACACAAAGCAGGTTCTCAGAAAGCTTCTTTTCAGTTTTTAACTGAAGTATTTTCCTTTTTCACCGTAGCCCTCTAAAAACTTCCAAATATCACTTTGAAATCCCACAAGATCAGTCTTAGCGAAAGGCTTCCTTACGGGAAAGGTGTAACTCGGTTAGGTGTGTTAACAGAACACACGACATTTTCTCAGAAAGCTTCATTCCAGTTTTTAACGGAAGATATTTTTTTTATCACCATAGCCCCCTTCCACATTCCAAATATCACTTTGCAAATTCCACAAGAACAGTCTTAGAGAAAGGCTTCTGCAGGGGAAAGCTATAACTCTGTGAGATGAACTAACAGAACACAAAGCAGTTTCTCAGAACGCTCCTTTACGAATTTTAATTGAAGATATTTCCTTTTTCACCATAGCCCTCTATGGGATTCCAAATTTCATTTTTCAAATTCCACAAGAACAGTCTTAGTGAACGGGTTCTTGAGTGGAAAGCTGTAACTCTGTGAGATGAATTAACAGACACAAAGCAGTTTCTCAGAAAGCTTCTGTTTGATATTTATCTTAGGATATTTCCATTTTCACCACAGCCCTCTATGCGCTTCCAAATATCACTTTGCAAATTCCACAAGAACACTGTTATCGAAAGTCTTCGGTAGAGGAAAGCTGTATCTCTGTGAGATATGTTAACAGAACACATGGCAGTTTCTCAGAAAGCTTCTTTCAAGTTTTTAACGGAAGATATTTCCTTTTTCACCTTAGCCCTCGATGGGGTTCAAAATATTAATATGCAAATTTCACAGGTATAGTCTTAATGAACGGCTTTTTGAGGGAAAGCTGAAACTCTGTGAGATTAACTGACAGAACACAAAGCAGTTTCTCAGAAAGATTATTTTCGGTTTTTAACGGAAGATATTTCCTTTTTCACCATAGCCTTCTATGGGCTTCCAAATATCATTTTGCAAATTCCACAAGAACAGTCTTAGCTAAAAGCTTATTGAGGGAAAGCTGTAACTCTGTGAGATGAATTAACAGAACAAAAAGCAGTTTCTGAGAAATCTTCTTTCCAGTTTTTAACGGAAGATATTTCCTTTTTCAACATATACCTCTATAGGCTTCCAAATATCACTTTGCAAATTCCAGAAGAACAGTCTTTGCAAAAAGCTTCTTGAGTGAAAAGCATTAGCTCTGTGAGATGAATTAACAGAACACAAAGCAGTTTCTCAGATAGCTTCTTTCCAGTTTTTAACTGAAGATATTTCCTTTTTCACCGTAGCCCTCTATGGGCTTCCAAATATCACTTTCAAATTCCACAGGAACAGCCTTATCGAATGGCTTTTTGAAGGGAAAGCTGTAACTCTGTGAGACGAAATAGCAGAACACAAAGCAATTTCTCAGAAAGATTCTTTCCAGTTTTTAACTGAAGATATTTCCTTTTTCACCATAGCCTTCTATTGGCTTCCAAATATCACGTTGCCAATTCCAAAAGAACAGGCTTAGAGAAAGGCTTCTTGAGGGGAAAGCTGTAATTCTGTGAGATGAATTAAGAGAACACAAAGCAGTTTCTCTGAAAGCTTCTTTCCATTTTTTTACGGAGGATATTTCCTTTTTCACCATAGCCCTCTATGGGCTTCCAAATATCACTTTGCAAATTCCACAAGAACAGTCTTACGAAGGGCTTCTTGAAGGAAAAGCTGTAACTGTGTGAGATGAATTAACAGAACACAAAGCAGTTTCTTCGAAAACTTCTTTCCAGTTTTTAGCGGAAGATATTCCCTTTTGCACCGTAGGCCTCTTTGGGCTTCCAAATATCACTTTGCCAATTCCACAAGAACAGCCTTAGCAAAATAATTCTGAAGGGAAAGCTGTAACACTGTGAGATGAATTAAGAGAACACAAAGCAGTTTCTCAGAATGCTTCTTTTCAGTTTTTATCTAACATACTTCCTTTTTCACCATAGCCCTCTATGGGCTTCCAAATATCACTTTGCAAATTCCTCAAGAGCAGTCATAGCAAAAGGATTCTTGAGAGGAAAGCTGTAACTCTGTGCGAAGAATTCACAGAACACAAAGTAGTTTCTCAGAAAGCTTCTTTCCAGTTTTTTACGGAAGATGTTTCATTTTTCAGCATAGCCCTCTATTGGCATACAAATATCACTTTGCCAATTCCACAAGAACAGCCTTAGCGAAAGGCTTCATGAAGGGAAAGCTGTAACTCTGTGAGATGAATTAACAGAACACAAAGCAGTTTCTCAGAAGGCTTCTTTCCAGTTTTTAACGGAAGATATTTCCTTTTTCACCATAGCCCTCTATGGGCTTCCAGATATCACCTTTTTAATTCCACAAGAACAGTCTTAGCGAAAGTCTTCTGGAGGGGAAAGCTGTAACTCTGTAAGATGAATTAACAGAACACAAAGCAGGTTCTCAGAAAGCTTCTTTTCAGTTTTTAACTGAAGTATTTTCCTTTTTCACCGTAGCCCTCTAAAAACTTCCAAATATCACTTTGAAATCCCACAAGATCAGTCTTAGCGAAAGGCTTCCTTACGGGAAAGGTGTAACTCGGTTAGGTGTGTTAACAGAACACACGACATTTTCTCAGAAAGCTTCATTCCAGTTTTTAACGGAAGATATTTTTTTTATCACCATAGCCCCCTTCCACATTCCAAATATCACTTTGCAAATTCCACAAGAACAGTCTTAGAGAAAGGCTTCTGCAGGGGAAAGCTATAACTCTGTGAGATGAACTAACAGAACACAAAGCAGTTTCTCAGAACGCTCCTTTACGAATTTTAATTGAAGATATTTCCTTTTTCACCATAGCCCTCTATGGGATTCCAAATTTCATTTTTCAAATTCCACAAGAACAGTCTTAGTGAACGGGTTCTTGAGTGGAAAGCTGTAACTCTGTGAGATGAATTAACAGACACAAAGCAGTTTCTCAGAAAGCTTCTGTTTGATATTTATCTTAGGATATTTCCATTTTCACCACAGCCCTCTATGCGCTTCCAAATATCACTTTGCAAATTCCACAAGAACACTGTTATCGAAAGTCTTCGGTAGAGGAAAGCTGTATCTCTGTGAGATATGTTAACAGAACACATGGCAGTTTCTCAGAAAGCTTCTTTCAAGTTTTTAACGGAAGATATTTCCTTTTTCACCTTAGCCCTCGATGGGGTTCAAAATATTAATATGCAAATTTCACAGGTATAGTCTTAATGAACGGCTTTTTGAGGGAAAGCTGAAACTCTGTGAGATTAACTGACAGAACACAAAGCAGTTTCTCAGAAAGATTATTTTCGGTTTTTAACGGAAGATATTTCCTTTTTCACCATAGCCTTCTATGGGCTTCCAAATATCATTTTGCAAATTCCACAAGAACAGTCTTAGCTAAAAGCTTATTGAGGGAAAGCTGTAACTCTGTGAGATGAATTAACAGAACAAAAAGCAGTTTCTGAGAAATCTTCTTTCCAGTTTTTAACGGAAGATATTTCCTTTTTCAACATATACCTCTATAGGCTTCCAAATATCACTTTGCAAATTCCAGAAGAACAGTCTTTGCAAAAAGCTTCTTGAGTGGAAAGCATTAGCTCTGTGAGATGAATTAACAGAACACAAAGCAGTTTCTCAGATAGCTTCTTTCCAGTTTTTAACTGAAGATATTTCCTTTTTCACCGTAGCCCTCTATGGGCTTCCAAATATCACTTTCAAATTCCACAGGAACAGCCTTATCGAATGGCTTTTTGAAGGGAAAGCTGTAACTCTGTGAGACGAAATAGCAGAACACAAAGCAATTTCTCAGAAAGATTCTTTCCAGTTTTTAACTGAAGATATTTCCTTTTTCACCATAGCCTTCTATTGGCTTCCAAATATCACGTTGCCAATTCCAAAAGAACAGGCTTAGAGAAAGGCTTCTTGAGGGGAAAGCTGTAATTCTGTGAGATGAATTAAGAGAACACAAAGCAGTTTCTCTGAAAGCTTCTTTCCATTTTTTTACGGAGGATATTTCCTTTTTCACCATAGCCCTCTATGGGCTTCCAAATATCACTTTGCAAATTCCACAAGAAGAGTCTTACGAAGGGCTTCTTGAAGGAAAAGCTGTAACTGTGTGAGATGAATTAACAGAACACAAAGCAGTTTCTTCGAAAACTTCTTTCCAGTTTTTAGCGGAAGATATTCCCTTTTGCACCGTAGGCCTCTTTGGGCTTCCAAATATCACTTTGCCAATTCCACAAGAACAGCCTTAGCAAAATAATTCTGAAGGGAAAGCTGTAACACTGTGAGATGAATTAAGAGAACACAAAGCAGTTTCTCAGAATGCTTCTTTTCAGTTTTTATCTAACATACTTCCTTTTTCACCATAGCCCTCTATGGGCTTCCAAATATCACTTTGCAAATTCCTCAAGAGCAGTCATAGCAAAAGGATTCTTGAGAGGAAAGCTGTAACTCTGTGCGAAGAATTCACAGAACACAAAGTAGTTTCTCAGAAAGCTTCTTTCCAGTTTTTTTACGGAAGATGTTTCATTTTTCAGCATAGCCCTCTATTGGCATACAAATATCACTTTGCCAATTCCACAAGAACAGCCTTAGCGAAAGGCTTCATGAAGGGAAAGCTGTAACTCTGTGAGATGAATTAACAGAACACAAAGCAGTTTCTCAGAAGGCTTCTTTCCAGTTTTTAACGGAAGATATTTCCTTTTTCACCATAGCCCTCTATGGGCTTCCAGATATCACCTTTTTAATTCCACAAGAACAGTCTTAGCGAAAGTCTTCTGGAGGGGAAAGCTGTAACTCTGTAAGATGAATTAACAGAACACAAAGCAGGTTCTCAGAAAGCTTCTTTTCAGTTTTTAACTGAAGTATTTTCCTTTTTCACCGTAGCCCTCTAAAAACTTCCAAATATCACTTTGAAATCCCACAAGATCAGTCTTAGCGAAAGGCTTCCTTACGGGAAAGGTGTAACTCGGTTAGGTGTGTTAACAGAACACACGACATTTTCTCAGAAAGCTTCATTCCAGTTTTTAACGGAAGATATTTTTTTTATCACCATAGCCCCCTTCCACATTCCAAATATCACTTTGCAAATTCCACAAGAACAGTCTTAGAGAAAGGCTTCTGCAGGGGAAAACTATAACTCTGTGAGATGAACTAACAGAACACAAAGCAGTTTCTCAGAACGCTCCTTTACGAATTTTAATTGAAGATATTTCCTTTTTCACCATAGCCCTCTATGGGATTCCAAATTTCATTTTTCAAATTCCACAAGAACAGTCTTAGTGAACGGGTTCTTGAGTGGAAAGCTGTAACTCTGTGAGATGAATTAACAGACACAAAGCAGTTTCTCAGAAAGCTTCTGTTTGATATTTATCTTAGGATATTTCCATTTTCACCACAGCCCTCTATGCGCTTCCAAATATCACTTTGCAAATTCCACAAGAACACTGTTATCGAAAGTCTTCGGTAGAGGAAAGCTGTATCTCTGTGAGATATGTTAACAGAACACATGGCAGTTTCTCAGAAAGCTTCTTTCAAGTTTTTAACGGAAGATATTTCCTTTTTCACCTTAGCCCTCGATGGGGTTCAAAATATTAATATGCAAATTTCACAGGTATAGTCTTAATGAACGGCTTTTTGAGGGAAAGCTGAAACTCTGTGAGATTAACTGACAGAACACAAAGCAGTTTCTCAGAAAGATTATTTTCGGTTTTTAACGGAAGATATTTCCTTTTTCACCATAGCCTTCTATGGGCTTCCAAATATCATTTTGCAAATTCCACAAGAACAGTCTTAGCTAAAAGCTTATTGAGGGAAAGCTGTAACTCTGTGAGATGAATTAACAGAACAAAAAGCAGTTTCTGAGAAATCTTCTTTCCAGTT
The DNA here is from genome assembly GCF_047675955.1 of Chlorocebus sabaeus. Lineage (NCBI taxonomy): Eukaryota > Metazoa > Chordata > Mammalia > Primates > Cercopithecidae > Chlorocebus > Chlorocebus sabaeus. The sequence continues at coordinate 66,023 of NW_027327891.1, read as the reverse complement.
TTTAACGGAAGATATTTCCTTTTTCAACATATACCTCTATAGGCTTCCAAATATCACTTTGCAAATTCCAGAAGAACAGTCTTTGCAAAAAGCTTCTTGAGTGGAAAGCATTAGCTCTGTGAGATGAATTAACAGAACACAAAGCAGTTTCTCAGATAGTTTCTTTCCAGTTTTTAACTGAAGATATTTCCTTTTTCACCGTAGCCCTCTATGGGCTTCCAAATATCACTTTCAAATTCCACAGGAACAGCCTTATCGAATGGCTTTTTGAAGGGAAAGCTGTAACTCTGTGAGACGAAATAGCAGAACACAAAGCAGTTTCTCAGAAAGATTCTTTCCAGTTTTTAACTGAAGATATTTCCTTTTTCACCATAGCCTTCTATTGGCTTCCAAATATCACGTTGCCAATTCCAAAAGAACAGGCTTAGAGAAAGGCTTCTTGAGGGGAAAGCTGTAATTCTGTGAGATGAATTAAGAGAACACAAAGCAGTTTCTCTGAAAGCTTCTTTCCATTTTTTTACGGAGGATATTTCCTTTTTCACCATAGCCCTCTATGGGCTTCCAAATATCACTTTGCAAATTCCACAAGAACAGTCTTACGAAGGGCTTCTTGAAGGAAAAGCTGTAACTGTGTGAGATGAATTAACAGAACACAAAGCAGTTTCTTCGAAAACTTCTTTCCAGTTTTTAGCGGAAGATATTCCCTTTTGCACCGTAGGCCTCTTTGGGCTTCCAAATATCACTTTGCCAATTCCACAAGAACAGCCTTAGCAAAATAATTCTGAAGGGAAAGCTGTAACACTGTGAGATGAATTAAGAGAACACAAAGCAGTTTCTCAGAATGCTTCTTTTCAGTTTTTATCTAACATACTTCCTTTTTCACCATAGCCCTCTATGGGCTTCCAAATATCACTTTGCAAATTCCTCAAGAGCAGTCATAGCAAAAGGATTCTTGAGAGGAAAGCTGTAACTCTGTGCGAAGAATTCACAGAACACAAAGTAGTTTCTCAGAAAGCTTCTTTCCAGTTTTTTACGGAAGATGTTTCATTTTTCAGCATAGCCCTCTATTGGCATACAAATATCACTTTGCCAATTCCACAAGAACAGCCTTAGCGAAAGGCTTCATGAAGGGAAAGCTGTAACTCTGTGAGATGAATTAACAGAACACAAAGCAGTTTCTCAGAAGGCTTCTTTCCAGTTTTTAACGGAAGATATTTCCTTTTTCACCATAGCCCTCTATGGGCTTCCAGATATCACCTTTTTAATTCCACAAGAACAGTCTTAGCGAAAGTCTTCTGGAGGGGAAAGCTGTAACTCTGTAAGATGAATTAACAGAACACAAAGCAGGTTCTCAGAAAGCTTCTTTTCAGTTTTTAACTGAAGTATTTTCCTTTTTCACCGTAGCCCTCTAAAAACTTCCAAATATCACTTTGAAATCCCACAAGATCAGTCTTAGCGAAAGGCTTCCTTACGGGAAAGGTGTAACTCGGTTAGGTGTGTTAACAGAACACACGACATTTTCTCAGAAAGCTTCATTCCAGTTTTTAACGGAAGATATTTTTTTTATCACCATAGCCCCCTTCCACATTCCAAATATCACTTTGCAAATTCCACAAGAACAGTCTTAGAGAAAGGCTTCTGCAGGGGAAAGCTATAACTCTGTGAGATGAACTAACAGAACACAAAGCAGTTTCTCAGAACGCTCCTTTACGAATTTTAATTGAAGATATTTCCTTTTTCACCATAGCCCTCTATGGGATTCCAAATTTCATTTTTCAAATTCCACAAGAACAGTCTTAGTGAACGGGTTCTTGAGTGGAAAGCTGTAACTCTGTGAGATGAATTAACAGACACAAAGCAGTTTCTCAGAAAGCTTCTGTTTGATATTTATCTTAGGATATTTCCATTTTCACCACAGCCCTCTATGCGCTTCCAAATATCACTTTGCAAATTCCACAAGAACACTGTTATCGAAAGTCTTCGGTAGAGGAAAGCTGTATCTCTGTGAGATATGTTAACAGAACACATGGCAGTTTCTCAGAAAGCTTCTTTCAAGTTTTTAACGGAAGATATTTCCTTTTTCACCTTAGCCCTCGATGGGGTTCAAAATATTAATATGCAAATTTCACAGGTATAGTCTTAATGAACGGCTTTTTGAGGGAAAGCTGAAACTCTGTGAGATTAACTGACAGAACACAAAGCAGTTTCTCAGAAAGATTATTTTCGGTTTTTAACGGAAGATATTTCCTTTTTCACCATAGCCTTCTATGGGCTTCCAAATATCATTTTGCAAATTCCACAAGAACAGTCTTAGCTAAAAGCTTATTGAGGGAAAGCTGTAACTCTGTGAGATGAATTAACAGAACAAAAAGCAGTTTCTGAGAAATCTTCTTTCCAGTTTTTAACGGAAGATATTTCCTTTTTCAACATATACCTCTATAGGCTTCCAAATATCACTTTGCAAATTCCAGAAGAACAGTCTTTGCAAAAAGCTTCTTGAGTGAAAAGCATTAGCTCTGTGAGATGAATTAACAGAACACAAAGCAGTTTCTCAGATAGCTTCTTTCCAGTTTTTAACTGAAGATATTTCCTTTTTCACCGTAGCCCTCTATGGGCTTCCAAATATCACTTTCAAATTCCACAGGAACAGCCTTATCGAATGGCTTTTTGAAGGGAAAGCTGTAACTCTGTGAGACGAAATAGCAGAACACAAAGCAATTTCTCAGAAAGATTCTTTCCAGTTTTTAACTGAAGATATTTCCTTTTTCACCATAGCCTTCTATTGGCTTCCAAATATCACGTTGCCAATTCCAAAAGAACAGGCTTAGAGAAAGGCTTCTTGAGGGGAAAGCTGTAATTCTGTGAGATGAATTAAGAGAACACAAAGCAGTTTCTCTGAAAGCTTCTTTCCATTTTTTTACGGAGGATATTTCCTTTTTCACCATAGCCCTCTATGGGCTTCCAAATATCACTTTGCAAATTCCACAAGAACAGTCTTACGAAGGGCTTCTTGAAGGAAAAGCTGTAACTGTGTGAGATGAATTAACAGAACACAAAGCAGTTTCTTCGAAAACTTCTTTCCAGTTTTTAGCGGAAGATATTCCCTTTTGCACCGTAGGCCTCTTTGGGCTTCCAAATATCACTTTGCCAATTCCACAAGAACAGCCTTAGCAAAATAATTCTGAAGGGAAAGCTGTAACACTGTGAGATGAATTAAGAGAACACAAAGCAGTTTCTCAGAATGCTTCTTTTCAGTTTTTATCTAACATACTTCCTTTTTCACCATAGCCCTCTATGGGCTTCCAAATATCACTTTGCAAATTCCTCAAGAGCAGTCATAGCAAAAGGATTCTTGAGAGCAAAGCTGTAACTCTGTGCGAAGAATTCACAGAACACAAAGTAGTTTCTCAGAAAGCTTCTTTCCAGTTTTTTACGGAAGATGTTTCATTTTTCAGCATAGCCCTCTATTGGCATACAAATATCACTTTGCCAATTCCACAAGAACAGCCTTAGCGAAAGGCTTCATGAAGGGAAAGCTGTAACTCTGTGAGATGAATTAACAGAACACAAAGCAGTTTCTCAGAAGGCTTCTTTCCAGTTTTTAACGGAAGATATTTCCTTTTTCACCATAGCCCTCTATGGGCTTCCAGATATCACCTTTTTAATTCCACAAGAACAGTCTTAGCGAAAGTCTTCTGGAGGGGAAAGCTGTAACTCTGTAAGATGAATTAACAGAACACAAAGCAGGTTCTCAGAAAGCTTCTTTTCAGTTTTTAACTGAAGTATTTTCCTTTTTCACCGTAGCCCTCTAAAAACTTCCAAATATCACTTTGAAATCCCACAAGATCAGTCTTAGCGAAAGGCTTCCTTACGGGAAAGGTGTAACTCGGTTAGGTGTGTTAACAGAACACACGACATTTTCTCAGAAAGCTTCATTCCAGTTTTTAACGGAAGATATTTTTTTTATCACCATAGCCCCCTTCCACATTCCAAATATCACTTTGCAAATTCCACAATAACAGTCTTAGAGAAAGGCTTCTGCAGGGGAAAGCTATAACTCTGTGAGATGAACTAACAGAACACAAAGCAGTTTCTCAGAACGCTCCTTTACGAATTTTAATTGAAGATATTTCCTTTTTCACCATAGCCCTCTATGGGATTCCAAATTTCATTTTTCAAATTCCACAAGAACAGTCTTAGTGAACGGGTTCTTGAGTGGAAAGCTGTAACTCTGTGAGATGAATTAACAGACACAAAGCAGTTTCTCAGAAAGCTTCTGTTTGATATTTATCTTAGGATATTTCCATTTTCACCACAGCCCTCTATGCGCTTCCAAATATTTCTTTGCAAATTCCACAAGAACACTGTTATCGAAAGTCTTCGGTAGAGGAAAGCTGTATCTCTGTGAGATATGTTAACAGAACACATGGCAGTTTCTCAGAAAGCTTCTTTCAAGTTTTTAACGGAAGATATTTCCTTTTTCACCTTAGCCCTCGATGGGGTTCAAAATATTAATATGCAAATTTCACAGGTATAGTCTTAATGAACGGCTTTTTGAGGGAAAGCTGAAACTCTGTGAGATTAACTGACAGAACACAAAGCAGTTTCTCAGAAAGATTATTTTCGGTTTTTAACGGAAGATATTTCCTTTTTCACCATAGCCTTCTATGGGCTTCCAAATATCATTTTGCAAATTCCACAAGAACAGTCTTAGCTAAAAGCTTATTAAGGGAAAGCTGTAACTCTGTGAGATGAATTAACAGAACAAAAAGCAGTTTCTGAGAAATCTTCTTTCCAGTTTTTAACGGAAGATATTTCCTTTTTCTCAATAGCCTTCTAGGGGCTTCCAAATATCACCTTGCAAATTACACAAGAACAGTCTTAGCGAAAGTCTTCTTGATGGGAAAGGTGTAACTCTGTGAGATGAATTAACAGAACACAAAGCAGTTTCTCAGAAAGCTTCTTTCCACTTTTCAACTGAGGATATTTCCTTTTTCACCATAGCCCTCTAAGGGCTTCCAAATATCACCTTGCATATTCCACAAGAACAGTCTTAGCGATTCGCTTATAGAGGGAAAAGCTGTAACTCTGTGAGATGAATTAAGAGAACACAAAGCAGTTTCTCAGAAAGATTCTTTCCAGTTTTCAATTGAAGATATTTCCTTTTTAACCATAGCCCTATATGGGCTTCTAAATATCACTTTGCAAATTCCTCAAGAACAGACTTAGTAAAGTTCTCCTTGAGGGGAAAGCTGTAACTCTGTGAGATGAATTAACAGAACACAATGCAGTTTCTCAGAAAGCTTCTTTCCAGTTTTTAACGGAAGATATTTCCTTTTTCACCAAAGCCCTCTATGGGCTTCCAAATATCACTTTGAAAATTCCACAAGAACAGTCTTAGCGAAAGGCTTCTTGAGGATAAAGCTGTAAGTATGTGAAATGAATTAACAGAACACAAAGCAGTTTCTCAGAAAGCTTCTTTCCAGTTTTTAACGGAAGAGAATTTCTTTTTCACCATAGCCCTCTCTGGGCTTCCAAATATCACTTTGCAAATCCCACATGAACAGTCTTCGGGAATGGTTTCTTGAGGGGAAAGCTGTAACTCTGTGAGATCAATTAACAGAATACAAAGCAGTTTCTCAGAAAGCTTCTTATCAGTTTTTATCTTCGGATATTTCCTTTTTCACCATAGCCCTCTATGGGCTTCCAAATATCACTTTGCAAATTCCACAAGCACAGTCTTAGCGAAAGGCTTCTTCAGGAGAAAGCTGTAACTCTGTGAGATGAATTAACAGAACACAAAGCAGTTTCTCAGAAAGCTTCTTTCCAGTTTTTTACCGGAGATATTTCCTTTCTCAAAATAGCCTTCTATGGGCTTCCAAATATCCATTTGCAAATTCCACAAGAACAGACTTAGCGAAAGGCTTCTGGAAGGGAAAGCTGTAACTCTGCGAGATGAATTAAGAGAACACAAAGCAATGTCTCACAAATCTTCTTTCCAGTATTAAACGGAAGATATTTCCTTTTTCACCATTGCCCCTTACGGGTTTCCAAATATCACTTTGCAAATTTCACAAGAACAGTTTTAGTGAACGGCCTCTTGAGGAGAAAGCTGATACTCTGTGAGATGAACCAACAGAACACAAAGCGGTTTCTCAGAGAGCTTCTTTTCGGTTTTTAGCGGAAGATATTTCCTTTTTCACCGTAGCCCTCTATGGGCTTCCAAATATCACTTTGCAAATTCCACAAGAACAGTCTTAACGAAGGACTTCTGGAGGGGAACTTTGTAACTCTGTGAGAAAAATTAACAGAACACAAAGCAGTTTCTCAGAAAGCTTCTTTCCAGTTTTTAACAGAAGATATTTCCTTTTCCACCATAGCCCTCGATGGGCTTCCAAATATCACTTTAAATATTCCACAAGAACAGTCTTATCAAAAGGCTTCTTGAGGGGAAAGCTGTAACTGTGTGAGATGAATTAACAGAACACAAAGCAGTTTCTTCGAAAACTTCTTTCCAGTTTTTAGCGGAAGATATTCCCTTTTGCACCGTAGGCCTCTTTGGGCTTCCAAATATCACTTTGCCAATTCCACAAGAACAGCCTTAGCAAAATAATTCTGAAGGGAAAGCTGTAACACTGTGAGATGAATTAAGAGAACACAAAGCAGTTTCTCAGAATGCTTCTTTTCAGTTTTTATCTAAGATACTTCCTTTTTCACCATAGCCCTCTATGGGCTTCCAAATATCACATTGTAAATTCCACAAGAACAGTCATAGAAAATTCTTCTTGAGGGTAAAGGTGTAACTGAGATGAAATAACAGAACACAAAGCAGTTTCTAAGAGAGCTTCTTTCCGGTTTTTAACGGAAGATATTTCCTTTTTCACCATAGCCCTCTATGGGCTTCCAAATATCACCTTGTAAATTCCTCAAGAAGAGTCTTAGCGAAAGTGGTCTGGAGGGTAACAGAGTGACTCTGTGAGATGAATTAACAGAGCACAAAGCAGTTTCTCAGAAAGCTTCATTCTTGTTTTAAACGAAACATATTTCCTTTTTCAACATAGCTCTCTCGGGTCTTCCAAATATCACTTTGCAAATTCCGCAAGAACAGTCTTTGCGAAAGGCTTCTTGAGAGGAAAGCAGTAACTCTGTGAGATGAATTAAAAGAACACAAAGCAGTTTCTCAGATAGCTTTTTTTCCAGTTTTTAACGGAACATATTTCCTTTTTCACCACAGCCCTCTATGGGCTTCCAAATATCACTTTCCAAACTCCACAAGAACAGTCTTAGCGAAAGGCTTCTTGAATGGAAAGCTGTATCTCTGTGAGATGAATTAACCGAACACAAAGGAGTTTCTCAGAAATCTTCTTTCCAGTTTTTTACGAAAGATATTTCCTTTTACACCATAGCCCTCTAGGGACTTCCAAATATCACTTTGCATATTCCACAAAAACAGACTTAGCTAAAGACTTCTTGAAGCGAAAACTTGAAATCTGTGAGATGAATTAACAGAACACAAAGCAGATTTTCTGAAAACTTCTTTCCGGTTTTTAACGGAAGGTATTTCTATTTCACCCTAGCTCTCTAGTGTCTTCCAAATATCAGTTACCATTAGCGAAAGGCTTCTTGAAGGGAAACCTCTAAGTCTGTGAGATGAATTAACAGAATACAAAGCAGTTTCTCATAAAGCTTCTTTCCAGTTTTTCCGGAAGATATTTCCTTTTTCACCATAGCCCTTTATGGGCTTCCAAATATCACTTTGCAAATTCCACAAGAACAGCCTTAGATAAAGGCTTCTTGAAGGGAAAGATGTAACTCTGTGAGATGAATTAACAGAACACAAAGCAGTTTATCAGAAAGTTTCTTTTCAGTTTTTAACTTAGGATATTTCCTTTTTCACCGTAGCCCTCTATGGGCTTCCAAATATCCCTTTGAAAATTCCACAAGGACTCTCTTAGCCAATGGCTTCTAGAAGGGAAAGCTGTAACTCTGTGAGATGAAATAACGGAACACAAACAGTTTCTCAGAAAGCTTCCTTCCAGTTTTTAACGGAAGATATTTCCTTTTTCACCGTAGCCCTCTACTGACTTCTAAATATCACTTTGCAAATTCCACAAAAACAGTCTTAGCGAAAGGCTTCTTGAGGGGAAAGCTGTAACTCTGTGAGATGAATTAATAGAACACAAAGCAGTTTCTCAGAACGCTTCTTTCCAGTTTTTAACGGAAGATATTTCCTTTTTCAACATATACCTCTATAGGCTTCCAAATATCACTTTGCAAATTCCAGAAGAACAGTCTTTGCAAAAAGCTTCTTGAGTGGAAAGCATTAGCTCTGTGAGATGAATTAACAGAACACAAAGCAGTTTCTCAGATAGCTTCTTTCCAGTTTTTAACTGAAGATATTTCCTTTTTCACCGTAGCCCTCTATGGGCTTCCAAATATCACTTTCAAATTCCACAGGAACAGCCTTATCGAATGGCTTTTTGAAGGGAAAGCTGTAACTCTGTGAGACGAAATAGCAGAACACAAAGCAATTTCTCAGAAAGATTCTTTCCAGTTTTTAACTGAAGATATTTCCTTTTTCACCATAGCCTTCTATTGGCTTCCAAATATCACGTTGCCAATTCCAAAAGAACAGGCTTAGAGAAAGGCTTCTTGAGGGGAAAGCTGTAATTCTGTGAGATGAATTAAGAGAACACAAAGCAGTTTCTCTGAAAGCTTCTTTCCATTTTTTTACGGAGGATATTTCCTTTTTCACCATAGCCCTCTATGGGCTTCCAAATATCACTTTGCAAATTCCACAAGAACAGTCTTACGAAGGGCTTCTTGAAGGAAAAGCTGTAACTGTGTGAGATGAATTAACAGAACACAAAGCAGTTTCTTCGAAAACTTCTTTCCAGTTTTTAGCGGAAGATATTCCCTTTTGCACCGTAGGCCTCTTTGGGCTTCCAAATATCACTTTGCCAATTCCACAAGAACAGCCTTAGCAAAATAATTCTGAAGGGAAAGCTGTAACACTGTGAGATGAATTAAGAGAACACAAAGCAGTTTCTCAGAATGCTTCTTTTCAGTTTTTATCTAACATACTTCCTTTTTCACCATAGCCCTCTATGGGCTTCCAAATATCACTTTGCAAATTCCTCAAGAGCAGTCATAGCAAAAGGATTCTTGAGAGGAAAGCTGTAACTCTGTGCGAAGAATTCACAGAACACAAAGTAGTTTCTCAGAAAGCTTCTTTCCAGTTTTTTACGGAAGATGTTTCATTTTTCAGCATAGCCCTCTATTGGCATACAAATATCACTTTGCCAATTCCACAAGAACAGCCTTAGCGAAAGGCTTCATGAAGGGAAAGCTGTAACTCTGTGAGATGAATTAACAGAACACAAAGCAGTTTCTCAGAAGGCTTCTTTCCAGTTTTTAACGGAAGATATTTCCTTTTTCACCATAGCCCTCTATGGGCTTCCAGATATCACCTTTTTAATTCCACAAGAACAGTCTTAGCGAAAGTCTTCTGGAGGGGAAAGCTGTAACTCTGTAAGATGAATTAACAGAACACAAAGCAGGTTCTCAGAAAGCTTCTTTTCAGTTTTTAACTGAAGTATTTTCCTTTTTCACCGTAGCCCTCTAAAAACTTCCAAATATCACTTTGAAATCCCACAAGATCAGTCTTAGCGAAAGGCTTCCTTACGGGAAAGGTGTAACTCGGTTAGGTGTGTTAACAGAACACACGACATTTTCTCAGAAAGCTTCATTCCAGTTTTTAACGGAAGATATTTTTTTTATCACCATAGCCCCCTTCCACATTCCAAATATCACTTTGCAAATTCCACAAGAACAGTCTTAGAGAAAGGCTTCTGCAGGGGAAAGCTATAACTCTGTGAGATGAACTAACAGAACACAAAGCAGTTTCTCAGAACGCTCCTTTACGAATTTTAATTGAAGATATTTCCTTTTTCACCATAGCCCTCTATGGGATTCCAAATTTCATTTTTCAAATTCCACAAGAACAGTCTTAGTGAACGGGTTCTTGAGTGGAAAGCTGTAACTCTGTGAGATGAATTAACAGACACAAAGCAGTTTCTCAGAAAGCTTCTGTTTGATATTTATCTTAGGATATTTCCATTTTCACCACAGCCCTCTATGCGCTTCCAAATATCACTTTGCAAATTCCACAAGAACACTGTTATCGAAAGTCTTCGGTAGAGGAAGGCTGTATCTCTGTGAGATATGTTAACAGAACACATGGCAGTTTCTCAGAAAGCTTCTTTCAAGTTTTTAACGGAAGATATTTCCTTTTTCACCTTAGCCCTCGATGGGGTTCAAAATATTAATATGCAAATTTCACAGGTATAGTCTTAATGAACGGCTTTTTGAGGGAAAGCTGAAACTCTGTGAGATTAACTGACAGAACACAAAGCAGTTTCTCAGAAAGATTATTTTCGGTTTTTAACGGAAGATATTTCCTTTTTCACCATAGCCTTCTATGGGCTTCCAAATATCATTTTGCAAATTCCACAAGAACAGTCTTAGCTAAAAGCTTATTGAGGGAAAGCTGTAACTCTGTGAGATGAATTAACAGAACAAAAAGCAGTTTCTGAGAAATCTTCTTTCCAGTTTTTAACGGAAGATATTTCCTTTTTCAACATATACCTCTATAGGCTTCCAAATATCACTTTGCAAATTCCAGAAGAACAGTCTTTGCAAAAAGCTTCTTGAGTGGAAAGCATTAGCTCTGTGAGATGAATTAACAGAACACAAAGCAGTTTCTCAGATAGCTTCTTTCCAGTTTTTAACTGAAGATATTTCCTTTTTCACCGTAGCCCTCTATGGGCTTCCAAATATCACTTTCAAATTCCACAGGAACAGCCTTATCGAATGGCTTTTTGAAGGGAAAGCTGTAACTCTGTGAGACGAAATAGCAGAACACAAAGCAGTTTCTCAGAAAGATTCTTTCCAGTTTTTAACTGAAGATATTTCCTTTTTCACCATAGCCTTCTATTGGCTTCCAAATATCACGTTGCCAATTCCAAAAGAACAGGCTTAGAGAAAGGCTTCTTGAGGGGAAAGCTGTAATTCTGTGAGATGAATTAAGAGAACACAAAGCAGTTTCTCTGAAAGCTTCTTTCCATTTTTTTACGGAGGATATTTCCTTTTTCACCATAGCCCTCTATGGGCTTCCAAATATCACTTTGCAAATTCCACAAGAACAGTCTTACGAAGGGCTTCTTGAAGGAAAAGCTGTAACTGTGTGAGATGAATTAACAGAACACAAAGCAGTTTCTTCGAAAACTTCTTTCCAGTTTTTAGCGGAAGATATTCCCTTTTGCACCGTAGGCCTCTTTGGGCTTCCAAATATCACTTTGCCAATTCCACAAGAACAGCCTTAGCAAAATAATTCTGAAGGGAAAGCTGTAACACTGTGAGATGAATTAAGAGAACACAAAGCAGTTTCTCAGAATGCTTCTTTTCAGTTTTTATCTAACATACTTCCTTTTTCACCATAGCCCTCTATGGGCTTCCAAATATCACTTTGCAAATTCCTCAAGAGCAGTCATAGCAAAAGGATTCTTGAGAGGAAAGCTGTAACTCTGTGCGAAGAATTCACAGAACACAAAGTAGTTTCTCAGAAAGCTTCTTTCCAGTTTTTTACGGAAGATGTTTCATTTTTCAGCATAGCCCTCTATTGGCATACAAATATCACTTTGCCAATTCCACAAGAACAGCCTTAGCGAAAGGCTTCATGAAGGGAAAGCTGTAACTCTGTGAGATGAATTAACAGAACACAAAGCAGTTTCTCAGAAGGCTTCTTTCCAGTTTTTAACGGAAGATATTTCCTTTTTCACCATAGCCCTCTATGGGCTTCCAGATATCACCTTTTTAATTCCACAAGAACAGTCTTAGCGAAAGTCTTCTGGAGGGGAAAGCTGTAACTCTGTAAGATGAATTAACAGAACACAAAGCAGGTTCTCAGAAAGCTTCTTTTCAGTTTTTAACTGAAGTATTTTCCTTTTTCACCGTAGCCCTCTAAAAACTTCCAAATATCACTTTGAAATCCCACAAGATCAGTCTTAGCGAAAGGCTTCCTTACGGGAAAGGTGTAACTCGGTTAGGTGTGTTAACAGAACACACGACATTTTCTCAGAAAGCTTCATTCCAGTTTTTAACGGAAGATATTTTTTTTATCACCATAGCCCCCTTCCACATTCCAAATATCACTTTGCAAATTCCACAAGAACAGTCTTAGAGAAAGGCTTCTGCAGGGGAAAGCTATAACTCTGTGAGATGAACTAACAGAACACAAAGCAGTTTCTCAGAACGCTCCTTTACGAATTTTAATTGAAGATATTTCCTTTTTCACCATAGCCCTCTATGGGATTCCAAATTTCATTTTTCAAATTCCACAAGAACAGTCTTAGTGAACGGGTTCTTGAGTGGAAAGCTGTAACTCTGTGAGATGAATTAACAGACACAAAGCAGTTTCTCAGAAAGCTTCTGTTTGATATTTATCTTAGGATATTTCCATTTTCACCACAGCCCTCTATGCGCTTCCAAATATCACTTTGCAAATTCCACAAGAACACTGTTATCGAAAGTCTTCGGTAGAGGAAAGCTGTATCTCTGTGAGATATGTTAACAGAACACATGGCAGTTTCTCAGAAAGCTTCTTTCAAGTTTTTAACGGAAGATATTTCCTTTTTCACCTTAGCCCTCGATGGGGTTCAAAATATTAATATGCAAATTTCACAGGTATAGTCTTAATGAACGGCTTTTTGAGGGAAAGCTGAAACTCTGTGAGATTAACTGACAGAACACAAAGCAGTTTCTCAGAAAGATTATTTTCGGTTTTTAACGGAAGATATTTCCTTTTTCACCATAGCCTTCTATGGGCTTCCAAATATCATTTTGCAAATTCCACAAGAACAGTCTTAGCTAAAAGCTTATTGAGGGAAAGCTGTAACTCTGTGAGATGAATTAACAGAACAAAAAGCAGTTTCTGAGAAATCTTCTTTCCAGTTTTTAACGGAAGATATTTCCTTTTTCTCAATAGCCTTCTAGGGGCTTCCAAATATCACCTTGCAAATTACACAAGAACAGTCTTAGCGAAAGTCTTCTTGATGGGAAAGGTGTAACTCTGTGAGATGAATTAACAGAACATAAAGAAGTGTCTCAGAAAGCTTCTTTCCACTTTTCAACTGAGGATATTTCCTTTTTCACCATAGCCCTCTAAGGGCTTCCAAATATCACCTTGCATATTCCACAAGAACAGTCTTAGCGATTCGCTTATAGAGGGAAAAGCTGTAACTCTGTGAGATGAATTAAGAGAACACAAAGCAGTTTCTCAGAAAGATTCTTTCCAGTTTTCAATTGAAGATATTTCCTTTTTAACCATAGCCCTATATGGGCTTCTAAATATCACTTTGCAAATTCCTCAAGAACAGACTTAGTAAAGTTCTCCTTGAGGGGAAAGCTGTAACTCTGTGAGATGAAATAACAGAACACAATGCAGTTTCTCAGAAAGCTTCTTTCCAGTTTTTAACGGAAGATATTTCCTTTTTCACCGTAGCCCTCTATGGGCTTCCAAATATCACTTTCAAATTCCACAGGAACAGCCTTATCGAATGGCTTTTTGAAGGGAAAGCTGTAACTCTGTGAGACGAAATAGCAGAACACAAAGCAATTTCTCAGAAAGATTCTTTCCAGTTTTTAACTGAAGATATTTCCTTTTTCACCATAGCCTTCTATTGGCTTCCAAATATCACGTTGCCAATTCCAAAAGAACAGGCTTAGAGAAAGGCTTCTTGCGGGGAAAGCTGTAATTCTGTGAGATGAATTAAGAGAACACAAAGCAGTTTCTCTGAAAGCTTCTTTCCATTTTTTTACGGAGGATATTTCCTTTTTCACCATAGCCCTCTATGGGCTTCCAAATATCACTTTGCAAATTCCACAAGAACAGTCTTACGAAGGGCTTCTTGAAGGAAAAGCTGTAACTGTGTGAGATGAATTAACAGAACACAAAGCAGTTTCTTCGAAAACTTCTTTCCAGTTTTTAGCGGAAGATATTCCCTTTTGCACCGTAGGGAACACAAAGCAGTTTCTCAGAATGCTTCTTTTCAGTTTTTATCTAACATACTTCCTTTTTCACCATAGCCCTCTATGGGCTTCCAAATATCACTTTGCAAATTCCTCAAGAGCAGTCATAGCAAAAGGATTCTTGAGAGGAAAGCTGTAACTCTGTGCGAAGAATTCACAAAACACAAAGTAGTTTCTCAGAAAGCTTCTTTCCAGTTTTTTACGGAAGATGTTTCATTTTTCAGCATAGCCCTCTATTGGCATACAAATATCACTTTGCCAATTCCACAAGAACAGCCTTAGCGAAAGGCTTCATGAAGGGAAAGCTGTAACTCTGTGAGATGAATTAACAGAACACAAAGCAGTTTCTCAGAAGGCTTCTTTCCAGTTTTTAACGGAAGATATTTCCTTTTTCACCATAGCCCTCTATGGGCTTCCAGATATCACCTTTTTAATTCCACAAGAACAGTCTTAGCGAAAGTCTTCTGGAGGGGAAAGCTGTAACTCTGTAAGATGAATTAACAGAACACAAAGCAGGTTCTCAGAAAGCTTCTTTTCAGTTTTTAACTGAAGTATTTTCCTTTTTCACCGTAGCCCTCTAAAAACTTCCAAATATCACTTTGAAATCCCACAAGATCAGTCTTAGCGAAAGGCTTCCTTACGGGAAAGGTGTAACTCGGTTAGGTGTGTTAACAGAACACACGACATTTTCTCAGAAAGCTTCATTCCAGTTTTTAACGGAAGATATTTTTTTTTATCACCATAGCCCCCTTCCACATTCCAAATATCACTTTGCAAATTCCACAAGAACAGTCTTAGAGAAAGGCTTCTGCAGTGGAAAGCTATAACTCTGTGAGATGAACTAACAGAACACAAAGCAGTTTCTCAGAACGCTCCTTTACGAATTTTAATTGAAGATATTTCCTTTTTCACCATAGCCGTCTAGGGGCTTCCAAATATCACTTTGAAAATTTCACAACAACAGCCTTAGCGAAAGGCTTCTTGATGGGAGGGCTGTAACTCTGTGAGTTGAATTAACAGAACACAAAGCAGTTTCTCAGAAATCTTTTTTCCAGTTTTTTACGGAAGAAATTTCCTTATTCACCATAGCTCTCTTTGGACTTCCAAATATCACTTTGCAAATCCCACAAGAACATTCCTAGCGAAAGTCTTCTTGAGGGGAAAGCTGTAACTCGGTGAGGTGCATTAAGAGAACACATGGCAGTCTCTCAGAAAGCTTATTTGCAGTTTTTAAGGGAAAATATTTCCTTTTTCACCATAGACCTCTATGGGCTTCCAAATATCACTTTGCAAATTCCACAAGAAGAGTCTTAGTGATCGGCTTCTTGAGGGGAAAGCTGTAACACTGTGAGATGAATTAACAGAACACAAAGCAGTTTCTCAGAGAGCTTTTTTTCCAGTTTTTAACGGAAGATATTTCCTTTTACACCATAGCCCTCTAAGGGCTTCCAAATATCACTTTGCCAATTCCACAAGAACAGTCTTAGGGAAAGGCTTCTTGAGAGGAAAGCTGTAACCCTGTGAAATGAAATAACAGAACACAACGCAGTTTCTCAGAAAACATCTTTCCAGTTTTAACAGAAGATATTTCTTTTTCACAATAGCCGTTTACGGGCTTCCAAATATCACTTTGCAAATACTACAAGAACAGGCTTAGCGAAAGGCTTCTTGAGGGCAAAGCTGTAACTCTGTGAGATGAATTAGCAGAACACAAAACAGTTTCTCAGAAAGCTTGTTTCCAGTTTTTACTGAAGATATTTCATTTTTTCAATATAGACATCTATAAGCTTCAAAATATCACATTGCAATTTCCACAATAACAGTCTAAGTGAAAGGCTTCTTGAGGGGAAAGCTGTAATCAGAAAACTTTTTTCGAGTTTTTAACAGAAGATATTTTCTTTTTCACCATAGTCCTCTATGGGCTTCCAAATATCACTTTGCAAGTTCCACAAGAACAGTCTTAACGAAAGGCTTCTTGAGGGCGAAGCTGTAACTCTGTGAGATGAATTAACAGAACACAAAGTAGTTTCTCAGAAAGCTTCTTTCAAGTTTTTAGCGGAAGATATTTCCTTTTTTACCACAGCCGTCTAGGGGTTTCCAAATATCACTTTGCAAATTCCACAAGAACAGTCTTAGCGAAAGACATCTTGAGGGGAAAGCTGTAACTCTGTGAGATGAATTAACAGAACACACAGCAGTTTCTAAGAAAGTTTCTTTCCATTTTTTAACTGAAGATATTTCCTTTTTCACCATAGCCCTCTATGGGCTTCCAAATATCACTTTCCAAATTCCACAAGAACAGTCTTAGCGAAAGGCTTCTTGAGGGGAAAGCTGTAACTGTGTGAGACGAATTAACAGAACACAGAGCAGTTTCTCAGAAAGCCTCTTTCCAGTTTTTAGCAGAACATATTTCTTTTTCACCATAGGCCTCTAGTGGCTTCCAAATATCACTTTGTAAACTCCACAAGAACAGTCTTAGCGAAAGGCTACTTGAGGGGAAAGCGGTAACTCTGTGAGATGAGTTGACGGAACACAAAGCAGTTTCTCAGAAAGCCTCTTTCCAGTTTTTATCAGAAGTTATTTCCTTTTTCACCATACCCCCTATGGGGCTCCAAATATCACGTTGCAAATACCACAAGAACAGTCTCAACGAAAGGCTTCCTGAGGTGAAATCTGTAACTGTGTGGGATGAATTAACATAACACAAAGCAGTTTCTCAGAAAGCTTCTTTCCAGTTTTTAACGGAAGATGTTTCCCTTTTAACCGTAGCCATCTATGGGCTTCCAAATATCACTTTGCAAATTCCAAGAGAACAGTCTTAGCGAAAGGCTTCTTGAGGGGAAAGCTGTAAGTCTGTGAGATGAATTAACAGAACACAATGTAGTTTTTCATAAAACTTCTTTTCAGTATTATCTTAGGATATATCCTTTTTCACCATAGCCCTCTATGGGATTCTAATATCACTTTCCAATTTCCACAAAAACACTCTAAGTGAAAGGCTTCATGAGGGGAAAACTGT
The DNA here is from genome assembly GCF_047675955.1 of Chlorocebus sabaeus. NCBI lineage: Eukaryota > Metazoa > Chordata > Mammalia > Primates > Cercopithecidae > Chlorocebus > Chlorocebus sabaeus. Next base: position 48,916 of record NW_027327891.1, on the reverse strand, counting down.
AACTCTGTGAGTTGAATTATCAGTAAACAAAGCAGTTGGTCAGAAAGCCTCTTTCCAGTTTATGAGGAAAGATATTTCCTTTTTCACCATAGCCCTCTAAGGGCTTTAAAATATCACTTTGAAAATTCACCAAGAACAGTCTTAGGGAGAGGCTTCTTGAGGGGAAAGCTGTAACTCTGTGAGATGAATTAACAGAACACAAAGCAGTTTCTTTCTCAGAAAGCTTCTTTTCAATTTTTAACTGAAGATATTTCCTTTTTCACCATAGACCTCTATGGCCTTACAAATATCACCTTGCAAATTCCACAAGAAGAGTATTAGCGAAAGGCTTCTTGAGGGGAATGCTGTAACTGTGTGAGATGAATTTATAGAACACAAAGGAGTTTCTTAGAAAGCTTCTTTAGAATTTTTAACGGAAGATATTTCCTTTTTCACCATAGCCCTCTATGGACTTCCAAATATCACTTTGCAAATTCCACGAGAACAGTCTTAGCGAAAGGCTTCTTGAGAGGAAAGCTGTAAGTCTGTGAGATGAATTAACAGAACACAAAGTAGTATCTCAGAAAGTTTCTTTCCAGTTTTTCTTTTAGGATATTTCCTTTTCTACCATAGACCTCTACGGACTTCCAAATATCACTTTCCAAATTCCACAAGAGAAGTCTTAGCAAAAGGTTTCTTGAGGGGAAAGCTGTAACTCTGTGAGATGAATTAACAGAACACAAAGCAGTTTATCAGAAAGCTTCTTTCCAGTTTTTAACTGAAGATGTTTCCTTTTTCACCAAAGCCCTCTATGGGCTTCCAAATATCACTTTGCAAATTCCACAAGCACAGTCTCAGCGAAAGGCTTCTTGAGGGGAAAGCTGTAACTCTGTGAGATGAATTAACAAAACACAAAGCAGTTTCTCAGAAAGCTTCTTTGCACTTTTTATCTTAGGATATTTTCTTTTATACCATAGCCCTCTGAGGGCTTCCAAATATCACTTTGCAAATTACACAAGAACAGTCTTAGCGAATGGCTTCTTGAGGGGAAAGCTGTAACACTGTGAGATGAATTAACAGAACACAAAGCAGTTTCTCAGGAAGCTTATTTTAAGTTTTTAAAGGCAGATATTTCCTTTTTCACCTTAGCCCTCTACGACTTTCCAAATATCACTTTGCAATTTCCAAAAGAAAAACGTCTTCGAAAGGCTTCTTGAGGGGAAAGCTGTAACTCTGTGAGATGAATTAACAGAACACAAAGCAGTTTTTCAGAAAGCTTGTTTCCAATATTTACCTGAAGATATTTCCTTTTTCACCATAGCCCTCTAGGGGTTCCAAATATCACTATGAAAATATCAGAAGAACAGTCTTAGAGAAAGGATTCCTGAGGTGAAAGCAGTGAGTCTGTGAGATGAATTAACAGAACACAAAGCAGTTTCTCAGAAAGATTCTTTCCAGTTTTTAACGGAAGATATTTCCTTTTTAACCATAGCACTCTATGGACTTCCATATATCACTTTGCAAATTCCACAAGAACAGTATTCGCGAAAGACTTCTTGAGGGGAAAGCTGTAACTCTGTGAGATGAAATAACAGAGCACAAAGCATTTTCTCAGAAAGCTTCTTTCCAGTTTTTAATGGAAGATATTTCCTTTTTCCCCATAGCCCTCTATGGGCCTCCAAAAATCACTTTGCAAATTCCACATGAACAGACTTTGCGAAAGGCTTCTTGAGGGGAATGCTGTAACTCTGTTAGATGAGTTAACAGAACACAAAGCAGTTTGTCTGAAATCTTCTTTCCAGTATTTAACGGAAGATATATACTTTTTTACCATATCCCTCTATGGACTTCCGAATATCACTTTGCAAATTCCACAAGAACAGTCTTTGTGAAAGGCTTCTTGTGGGGAACGCAGTAACTCTGTAAGATGAATTAACAGAACACAAATCAGTTTCTCAGAAAGCTTCTTTCCAGTTTTTAAAGGATTATATTTCCTTTTTCACCATAGCCCTGTAAGGGTTTCCAAATATCACTTTGCAAATTCCACAAGAACAGTCTTAGGGAAAGGCTTCTTGAGCGGAATGCTGTAACTCTGTGAGATGAACTAAGAGAACACAAACAGTTTCTCAGAATGCTTCTTTCCAGTGTTTAACGGAAGATATTTCCTTTTTCACATTAACACTCAATGGATTCCAAATATCACTTTGCAAATTCCACAAGAACAGTCTTAGTGAAAGGCTTCTTGAGTGGAAATCTGTAACACTGTGAGATGAATTGACAGAACACAAAGCAGTTTCTCAGAAAGTTTCTTTCCAGTTTTTAATGGAAGATATTTCCTTTTTCACCATAGCCCTCTATGGGCTTCCAAATATCACTTTGCAAGTTCCACAAGAACAGTCTTAGCGAGAGGCTTCTTGAGGGGAAAGCTGTAACTCTGTGAGATGAATTAACAGAACACAAAGTAGTTTGTCAGAAAGCTTCTTTACAGTGTTTAACGGAAGATATTTCCTTTTTCACCATAGCCTTCAATGGGTTTCCAAATATCACTTTGCAAATCCACAAGAACAGTCTTAGCAAAAGGCTTCTTGGAGGGAAAGCAGTAACTCTGGGAGATGAATCAACAGAACACAGAACAGTTTCTCAGAAAGCTTCTTTCCAGTTTTTAACGGAAGATATTTCCTTTTTCAACATAGACTTCTATGGGCTTCCAAATATCACTTTGCCAACACCACAAGAAGAGTCTTAGCGAAAGGCTTTTTGAAGGGAAAGCTGTAACTCTGTGAGATGAATTAACAGAACACAGAGCAGTTTCTCATAAACCTTCTTTCCAGTTTTTAACGGAAGATATTTCCTTTTCCACCATAGCCCTCTATGGGCTTCCAAATATCACTTTGCATATTTCAGAAGAACAGTCATAACGAAAGGCTTCTTGAGGGAAATGCTGTAACTCTGTGAGATGAATGAACAAAACACAAAGGAGTTTCTCAGAAAGCCTCTTTCCAGTTTTTAACGGAAGATATTTCCTTTTTCACCATAGTCCATAGTCCTCTATGGGCTTCCAAATATCACTGCACAAATTCCACAAAAATAGATTTAGTGAAACGCTTCTTGAAGGGAAAGCTTTAACACCGTCAGGTGAATTAACAGAACACAAAGCAGTTTCTCACAAAGCTTCTTTCCAGTTTTTAATAGAAGATATTTCCTTTTTCACCATAGCCCTCTATGGGCTTCCAACTATCACTTTGAATATTCCACAAGGACAGACTTAGCTAAAGGCTTCTTGAGGGGAAAGCTGTAATTCTGTGAGATGAATTAACAGAACACAAAGCAGTTTCTCAGAAGCTTCTTTCCAGTTTTTAACGGAAGATAATTCCTTTTTCACCATAGCGCTCTATGGGCTTCCAATATCACTTTGCAAAATCCACAAGAAGAATCTTAGAGAATGGCTTCTTTCGGGGAAAGCAGTAACTCTGTGAGATGAATTAACAGAACAGAGAGCAGATTCTCAGAAAGCTTCTTTCCAGTTTTTAACTGAAGATATTTCCTTTTTCACCATAGACCTCTATGGGCTTCCAAATATCACCTTGCAAATTTCAGAAGAAGAGTCTTCGCGAAAGGCTTCTTGAAGGGAAAGCTGTAACTCTGTACGATGAGTTAACAGAACACAAAGTAGTTTCTCAGAATGCTTCTTTTCAGTTTTTATCTTAGGATATTTCCTTTTTCACCTTAGCCCTCTATGGGCTTGAAAATATCACTATGAAAATTCCACAAGAACAGTCTTAGCAAAAGGCTTCTTGAGGTGAAAGCAGTGACTCTGTGAGATGAATTAACAGAACACAAAGCAGTTTCTCAGAAAGCTTCTTTCCAGTTTTTAACGGAAGATATTTCCTTTTTCACAATAGTCCTCTATGGGCTTCCAAATATCACTGCGCAAATTCCACAAAAATAGATTTAGCGAAACGCTTCTTGAAGGGAAAGCTGTAACACTGTCAGGTGAATTAACAGAACACAAAGCAGTTTCTCACATAGCTTCTTTCCAGTTTTTAATAGAAGATATTTTCTTTTTCACCGTAGCCCTCTATGGGCTTCCAAATATCACATTGCCAATTCCACAAGAAGAGTCTTAGCGAAAGGCTTCTTGAGGGGAAAGCTGTAACTGTAAGATGAATTAACCGAACACAAAGCAGTATCTCAGAAAGCTTCTTTCCAGTTTTTAAGGGAATATTTTCCTTTTTCACCATAACCCTCTATGGGCTTCCAAATATCACTTTGCAAAATCCACAAGAAGAATCGTAGAGAATGGCTTCTTCAGGGGAAAGCTGTAACTCTGTGAGATGAATTAACAGAACACAAAGTAGTTTCTAAGAATGCTTCTTTTCAGTTTTTTATCTTAGGATATTTCCTTTTTTACCTTAGACCTCTATGGGCTTGAAAATATCACTATGAAAATTCCACAAGAACAGTCTTAGCGAAAGTCTTCTTGAGGTGAAAGCAGTGACTCTGTGAGATGAATTAACAGAACACAAAGCAGTTTCTCAGAAAGCTTCTTTCCAGTTTTTAACGGAAGGTATTTCCTCATAACCCTGTATGGACTTTCAAATATCACTTTGCAAATTCCACAAGAACAGTCTTCCCGAAAGGCTTCTTGAGCGTAAAGCTGTAACTCTGTGAGATGAATTAACAGAGCACAAAGCAGTTTCTCAGAAAGCTTCTTTCCAGTTTTTAATGGAAGGAATTTCCTTTTTCCCCATAGTCCTCTAGAGGTTTCCAAAAATCACTTTGCAATTTCCACATGAACAGACTTTGCGAAAGGCTTCTTGAAGGGAATGCTGTAACTCTGTTAGATGAGTTAACAGAACAGAAATCAGTTTCTCTGAAAGCTTCTTTCCAGATTTTACCGGAAGATATACCCTTTTTTACCATATCCTCTATGGACTTCCAAATATCACCTTGCAAATTACACAAGAACAGTCTTAGCGAAAAGCTTCTTGTGGGGAATGCAGTAACTCTGTGAGATGAATTAACAGAACACAAATCAGTTTCTCAGAAAGCTTCTTTCCAGTTTTTAAAGGAAGATACTTCCTTTTTCACCATAGCCCTCTAAGGGCTGACAAATATCACTTTGCAAATTCCACAAGAACATTCTTAGCGAAAGACTTCCGGAGGGGAAAGCTGTAACTCAGTGAGATGAATTAACAGAACACAAAGCAGTTTCTCTGAAAACTTCTTTCCAGTTTTGAACGGAAGATATTTCCTTTTTCACCATAGCATTCTATGGGCTTCCAAATATCACTTTGCAAGTTACAGAAGAACTGTCTTAGCGAAAGGCTTCTTGAGGGGAAAGCAGTAACTCTGTGAGATGAATTAACAGAAAACAAAGCAGTTTCTCAGAAAGCATCTTTCCAGTTTTTATTGGAAGATATTTCCTTTCTCACCATAAGCCTCTATGGGCTTCCAAATATCACTTTGCAAATGCCACAAGAACTGACTTAGCGAAAGGGTTCTTGAAAGGAAAGCTGTAACTCTGTGAGATGAATTAACAGAACACAAATCAGTTTCTCAGAAAGCTTCTTTCCAGTTTTTAAAGGAATATATTTCCTTTAACGCCATAGTCCTCTATGGGCTTCCAAATATCATTTTGCAAATTCCACAAGGACAGTCTTAGCGAAAGGTTTCTTGAGGGGAAAGCTGTAACTCTGTGCGATGAATTAACAGAACACGAAGTAGCTTCTCGGAACGCTTCTTTCCAGTTTTTCACGGAAGTTATTGCTTTTTTCACCATAGCCCTCTACGGGCCTCCAAATATCACTTTGCCAATTCCACAAAAACAGCCTTAGCGAGAGGCTTCTTGAAGGGAAAGCTGTAAGCACAAAGCAGTTTCTCAGAATGTTTCTTTTCAGTTTTTACCTTAGGAGATTTCCTTTGTCACCACAGCCCACCATGGGCTTCCAAATATCACTTTGCAAATTCCACAAGAACAGTCTTAGTGAAAGGCTTCTTGAGGGCAAAGCTGTACGTTTGTGAGATCAATTTACAGAACACAAAGCCGTTTCTCAGACAGCTTCTTTCGAGTTTTTAACTGAAGATATTGCTCTTTTTACCATAGCCCTCTATGGCCTTCGAAATATCACCTTGCAAATTCCACGAAAACAGACTTAGCGAAAGGCTTCTTAAAGGAAAACCTGTAACTCTGTGAGATGAATTAACAGAACACAAAGCAGCTTCTCAGAAAGCTTCTTTCCTGTTTTTAACGGAAGATATGGCTTTTTCACCATATCCTTCTATCGGCTTCCAAATATCACTTTGCCAATTCCACAAGATCAGTCTTAGCGAAAGTCTTCTTGAGGGGAATGCTGTAACTCTGTGAGATGATTTAACAGAACACAAAGCAGTTTCTCAGAAAGCTTCTTTCCAGTGTTTAACCAAAGATATTCCCTTTTTCAATAGCCATCTATGGGCTTCCAAATGTCACTTTGCCAATTCCACAAGAACAGTCTTAGCGAAAGGCTTCTTGAAGGGAAAGCTGTATCTCCGTGACATGAATTAAAAGATCAAAAAGCAGTTTCTCAGAATGCTTCTTTTCAGTTTTTAACTTAGGGTATTTCCTTTTTCAACGAATCCCGCTAAGAGCTTCTAAATATCACTTCACAAATTCCACAAGAACAGTCTTAGCGAAATCTTCTTGAGGGGAAAGCTGTAAATCTGTGAGATGAATTAAGAGAACACAAAGCAGTTTCTCAGAAAGATTCTTTCCAGTTTTTAACGGAAGATATTGCCTTTTTCACCATAGCCCTCTATGGGCTTCCAAATATCACTTTGCAAATTCCACAAGAACAGTCTTAGCGAAAGGCTTCTTGAGGGGAAAGTAGTAACTCTGTGAGTTGAATTAACAGAACACAAAACAGTTTCTCAGAAACTTTTTTTCCAGTATTTAATGGAAGATATTTACTTTTACACCGTAACCATCTATGGCCTTCCAAATATCACTTTGCCAATTCCACAAAAACAGTCTTAGCCGAAGGCTTCTTGAGGGGAAGCTGTAACTCTGTGAGATGAATTAACAGAACACAAAGCAGTTTCTCAGACAGCTTCCTTCCTGTTTTTAACTGAAAATATTCCTTTTTCACCATAGCCCTCTATGGGCTTCCAAATATCACATTTCCAATTCCAAAAGAGCAGTCTTAGCAAAACTCTTCTTGAGGGGAAAGCTGTAACTCTGTGAGATGAATTAAAACAACACAGGGGGTTTCTCACACAGCTTCTTTCCAGTTTTTAACTGAAGATATTTCCTTTTTCACGATAGCCCTCTATGGGCTTCCAAATATCACTTTGCAAATTCCACAGGAACAGCCTTAGCGAAAGGCTTCTTGAAGGGAAAGCTGTAAATCAGAAAACTTCTTTCCCGTTTTTATCGGAAGATATTTCCTTTTTCACCATAGCCCTCTATGGGCTTCCGAAAATCACTTTGCAAATTCCACAAGAATAGCCTTAGCGAAAGGCTTCTTGAGGGAAAAGTTGTAACTCTGTGAGATGAATTAACAAAACACAAAGCAGTTTCTCAGACAGCTTCTTTCCTGTTTTTAACTGAAGATATTTTCTTTTTCACCATAGAACTCTGTGGGCTACCAAATATCACTTTGTAAATTCCCCAAGAACAGCCTTAGCGAAAGGCTTCTGGAATGGAAAGCTGTAACTCTGTGAGATGAATTAACAGAACACAAAGCAATTTCTCAGAAAGTTTCTTTCCAGTTTTTAATGGAAGATATTTCCTTTTTCACTACAGCCCTATATGGGGTCCCAAATATCACTTTGCAAATTCCACAAGAACAGTCTTAGAGAAAGTCTTCTTGAGGGGAAAGCTGTAACACGGTGAGATGAATTAACAGAAAACAAAGCAGTTTCTCAGAAAGCTTCTTTCCAGTATTTAACGGAAGATATTTCCTTTTTCACCATAGCCCACTATGTGCTTCCAAATATCGCTGTGGAAATTCCATTCGAACAGTCCTAAGAAAAGATTTCAGAAGGGGAAAGCCGTAATTAAGTGAGATGAATTAACAGAACACAAAGAACTTTCTCAGACTGCTTCTTTCCAGTTTTTAACTAAAGATATTTCCTTTTTCACCATAGCACTCTATGGGCTTCCAAATATCACTTTGTACGTTCCGCAAGAACAACCTTGGCGAAAGGCTTCTTTAAGGAAAGCTGTAACACTGTGAGATGAATTCACAGAACACAAAGCACTTTCTCTGAAAATTTCTTTCCAGTTTTTAACGGAGGCTATTTCCTTTTTCACCATAGCCCTCTATGGGCTTCCAAATATCACTTTGCAAATTCCACAAGAACAGTCTTAGCGAAAGGTTTCTTGAGGGAAAAGTTGTAACTCGGTGAGATGAATTAACAGAACACAAAGCAGTTTTTCAGAAAGGTTCTTTAACGTTTTTAACGGAAGATATTTCCTTTTTCACCATAGCCCTCTATGGGCTCACAAATATCACTTTGCAAATTCTTCAAAAACAGTCGTAGCGAAAGACTTATTGAGGGGAAAGCTGTAATTCTGTGAGATGAATTAACAGAACACAAAGCAGGTTCCCAGACAGCTTCTTTCCAGTTTTTAACTTAAGATATTTCCTTTTTCAAAGTAGCCCTCTATGGGCTTCCAAATATCATTTTCCAAATTCCACATGAACAGCCTTAGCGAAAGGCTTCTTGAGCGGAAAGCTGTACCTCTGTGAGATGAATTAACAGAACACAAAGCACTTTCTCACACAGCTTCTCTCCAGTTTTTACCTGAAGATATTTCCTTTCTCACCATAGCCCTCCTAGGGCTTCCAAATATCACTTTGCAAATTCCACAAGAACAGCCTTAGAGAAAGGATTCTTGAAGGAAAAGGTGTAACTCGGTGAGATGAATTAACAGAGCACAAAGCAGTTTCTCAGAAAGCTTCTTTCCAGTTTTTAACAGAAGATATTTCCTTTTTCACCGTATCCCTCTATGGGATTACAAATATCACATTGCCAATTCCACAAAAACAGTAATAGCGAAAGGCTTCCTGAGGGGAATGCTGTAACTCGGTGAGATGAATGAACAGAACACAAAGCAGTTTCTCAGAAAGCTTCTTTCCAGTTTTTAACTGAAGATATTTCCTTTCTCACCATACCTCTCTATGGGCTTCCAAATATCACCTTGCAAATTCCACAAGAACAGCCTTAGCGAAAGGGTAATAGAAGGGAAAGCTGTAACTCTGTGACATGAATTAACAGAACACAAAGCAGTTCCTCAGAATTCTTCTTTTCAGTTTTTAACTTAGGATATTTCCTTTTTCACCGTAGCAATCTATGGGCTTCCAAATATCAGTTTTCAAATTCCACAAGAACAGTCTTAACGAAAGGCTTCTTGAGGGGAAAGCTGTAAATCTGTGCGATGAATTAAGAAAACACAAAGCAGTTTCTCAGAAAGCTTCTTTAAAGTTTTTAACGGAAGATATTTCCATTTTCACCGTCGCCCTCTATGGGCTTCCAAATATCACTTTGCAAATTCCACAAGAAGTCTTAGCAAAAGGCTTCGTGAGGGGAAAGCAGTAACTCTGTGAGATGAATTAACAGAACACGAAAGAGTTTCTCTGAAAGTTTCTTTCCATTTTTTAATGGAAGATATATCCTTTTACTCCATAGACCTCTATGGGCTTCCAAATATCTCTTTGACAATTCCACAAGAACAGTCTTAGCGAAAGGCTCCTTGAGGGGAAATCTCTAACACTGCGAGATGAATTAACAGAACACAAAGTAGTTTCTCAGAAAGCTTTTTTATCGTTTTTAACGGAAGATGTTTCCTTTTTTGCCGTAGCCCTCTATGGGCTTCCAAATAGCACTTTGCAAATTCCACAACAAAAGCATTAGCGAAAGGCTTCTTGAGGGGAAAGCTGTAACTCTGTGAGATGAATTAACAGAACACAAAGCAGTTTCTCAGAAAGCTTCTTTCCAGATTTTAACTGAACAGATTTCCTTTTTCACCATCGCCATCTAAGGGCTTACAAATCTCACTTTGCAAATTCCACAAGAACAGTCTTAGCGAAAGGCTTCTTGATGGGAAAGCTGTAATTCTGTGAGATGAATTAACAGAACACAAACCAGTTTCTCAGAAAGCTTCTTTCCAGTTTTTAACTGAAGATACTTCCTTTTTCACCATAGCACTCTAAGGGCTTCCGAATATCACTTTGCAAATTCCACAAGAACAGCCTCAGCGAAAAGCTTCTTGAGGGAAAAGCTGTAACTCTGTGAGATGAATTAACAGAACACAAAGTAGTTTCTCAGAAAGCTTCTTTCCAGTTTTTAACGGAAGAGATTTCTTTTACCCCATAGCCCTCTAGGGGCTTCCAAATATGACTTTGCAAATTCCACAACTAAAGCATTAGTGAAAGGCTTCTTGAGGGGAAAGCTGAAACTCTGTGAGATGAAATAACAGAGCACAAAGCAGTTTCTCAGAATGCTTCTTTTAAATTTTTATCTTAGGATATTTCCTTTTTCACCATAGCCCTCTATGGGTTTCCAAATATCACTTTGCAAATTCCACAAGAACAGTCTTACCACACGACTTCATGAGTGGAAAGCTGTAACTCTGTGAGTAGGATTAAGAGAACACAAAACTGTTTCTAAGTAAGCTTCTTTCCAGTTTTTAACAGAAGATATTTCCTTTTTCGCCATAGCCCTCTATGGGCTTCCAAATATCACTTTGAAAATTCCAAAAGAACAGTCTTAGCGAAAGGCTTCTTGAAGGGAAAGCTGTAACTCTGTGAGATGAATTAACAAAACACAAATCAGTTACTCAGAAACTTCTTTCCAGTTATTTACGGAAGATATATGCTTTTTCACCGTAGCCCTCCATGGGCTTCCAAATATCTCTTTCCAAATTCCACAAATACCGTCTTAGCATAAGGCTTCTTGAGGGGAAAGCTGTAACTCTGTGAGATCAATTAACAGAACACAAAGCAGTTTCTCTGAAAGCTTCTTTCCAGTTTTTAACGGAAGATATTTCCTTTTTCACCATAGCCGTCTATGGGCTTCCAAATATCACTTTGCAAATTAAACAAGGACAGTCGTAGCGAAAGGCTTCTTGAGGGGAAATCTGTTACTCTGTGAGATGAATTAACAACACAAAGCAGTTTCTCAGAAAGCTTCTTTCCAATTTTTAAAGGACGATATTGCCTTTTTCACCGTATCCCTCTATGGGTTTCGAAATATCACTTTGCAAATTCCACAAGAACAGTCTTAGCGAAAGGCTTCTTGAGGGGAAATCTGTAAATCTGTGAAATGAATTAAGAGAACACAAAGCAGTTTCTCAGAAAGTTTCTTTCCAGTTTTTAACGGAAGATATTTCCTTTTTCACCATAGTCCTCTAAGGGCTTCCAAATATCACTTTGCAAAATCCACAAGAACAGTCTTAGCGAAAGGCTCCTTGAGGGGAAAGCTGTAACTCTTTCAGATGAATTCACAGAACACAAAACAGTTTCTCAGAAAGCTTCTTTCCCGTTTTTGACGGAAGATATTTCCTTTTTCACCATAGCCCTCTAAGGGCTTACAAGTATCACTTTACAAATACCACAAGAACAGTCTTAGCGAAAGGCTTCTTGAGGGCAAAGCTGTAACTCTGTGAGATGAATTAACAGAAAACAAAGCAGTTTCTCAGACAGCTGCTTTCCAGTTTTTAACGGAAGATATTTCCTTTTTCACCATAGCCCTCTACGGGCTTCCAAATATGACTTTGCCAATTCCACAAGAACAGCCTTAGCGAAAGGCTTCTTGATGGGAATGCTGTAATTCTGTGATATGAATTAACAAAACACAAAGCAGTTTCTCAGAAAGCTTCTTTTCAGTTTTTAACTTAGGATACTTCCTTTTTCACTGAAGCCCTCTATGGGCTTCCAAATATCACTTTGCAAATTCCCCAACAACAGTCTTAGCGAAAGGTTCTTGAGGGGAAATCTGTAACTCTGTGAGATGAATTAACAGAACACAAAGCAGTTTCTCAGAAAGGTTCTTTAACGTTTTTAACGGAAGATAATTTCTTTTTCACCATAGCCCTCTAAGGCCTTCCAAATATCACTTTGCCAATTCCAAAAGAACAGCCTTAGCGAAAGGTTTCTTGAGGGGAAAGCTGTAACTCTGTCAGATGAATTAACAGAACACAAAGCAGTTTCTCAGAATGCTTCTTTTCAGTTTTTAACTTAGGATATTTCCTTTTTCACCGAAGCCCTCCATGGGCTTCCAAATATCACTTTGCAAATTCCGCAAGAACAGTCTTAGCGAAACGCTTCTTGAGAGGAAAGCTCTAAGCCTGTGAGACGAATTTAGAGAACAAAAGTAGTTTCTCAGAAAGCTTCTTTCCAGTTTTTAACGGAAGATATTTCCTTTTTCACCATAAACCTCTATGGGCTTCCAAATATCACTTTCGAAATTCCACAAGAACAACCTTAGCGAAAGGCTTCTTGAAGGCAGAGCTCTAACTCTGTGAGTTGAATTAAGAGAACACAAAGCAGTTTCTAAGAAGGCTTCTTTCCAGTTTTTTACGAAAGATATTTTCTTTTTCATGATAGCCCTCTATGGGCTTCCAAATATCTCTTTGCAAATTCCACAAATACAGTCTTAGCAAAAGGCTTCTTGAGGGGAAACTGTAACTCTGTGAGTTGAATTAATACAACACAAAGCAGTTTTTCACAAAGCTTCCTTCCAGTTTTTAATGGAAGATAATTCCTTTTTCACCATAGCCCTCTATGGTCTCCCAATATCACTTTCCAAACACCACAAGAACAGCCTTAGCGAAAGACTTCTTGAAGGGAAAGCTGTAACTCTGTGAGATGAATTAACAGAACATAAAGCAGTTTCTCAGAGTGCTTCTTTCCAGTTTTTAACGGAAGATAATTCCTTTTTCACCGTATCCGTCTAAGGGTTTCCAAATATCACTTTGCAAACTCCCCACGAACAGTCTTAGCAAAAGGCTTCTTCAGGGGAAAGCTGTAACTCTGTGAGAAGAATTAGCACAACACAAAGCAGTTTCTCAGAAAGCTTCTTTCCAGTTTTTAACGGAAGATATTTCCTTTTTAACCATAGATCTCTATGGGCTTCCTAATATCACTTTACAAATTCCACAAGAACAGTCTTAGCGAAAGGCTTCTTGAGGGGAAAGCAGTAACTCTGTGAGATGAATTAATAGAACACAAAGCAGTCTCTCAGAAAGCTTCTTTCCAGTTTTTCACCGAAGCTATTTCCTTTTTCACCATAGCCCTCTATGGGCTTCCAAATATCACTTTCCAAATTCCACAAGAGCAGTCTTAGCGAAAGGCTTCTTGAGGAGAAAGCTGTAATTCTGTGAGATGAATTAACAGAGCACAAAGCCGTTTCTCAGAAAGCTTCTTTCCAGTTTTTAACGGACGGTATTTCGTTTTTCACCAGAGCTCTTTATGGGCTTCCAAATATCACTTTGCAAATTCCCAAAGAGCAGTCTTAGCGAAAGGTTTCTTGAGGGGAAAGGTGTAACTCTGTGAGATGAATTAACAGAACACAAATCAGTTACTCAGAAAGCTTCTTTCCAGTTATTTACGGAAGATATATGCTTTTTCACCGTAGCCCTCCATGGGCTTCCAAATATCTCTTTGCAAATTCCACAAATACCGTCTTAGCATAAGGCTTCTTGAGGGGAAAGCTGTAACTCTGTGAGATCAATTAACAGAACACAAAGCAGTTTCTCCGAAAGCTTCTTTCCAGTTTTTAACGGAAGATATTTCCTTTTTCACCATAGCCGTCTATGGGCTTCCAAATATCACTTTGCAAATTCCACAAGGACAGTCGTAGCGAAAGGCTTCTTGAGGGGAAATCTGTTACTCTGTGAGATGAATTAACAACACAAAGCAGTTTCTCAGAAAGCTTCTTTCCAATTTTTAAAGGACGATATTGCCTTTTTCACCGTATCCCTCTATGGGTTTCGAAATATCACTTTGCAAATTCCACAAGAACAGTCTTAGCGAAAGGCTTCTTGAGGGGAAATCTGTAAATCTGTGAAATGAATTAAGAGAACACAAAGCAGTTTCTCAGAAAGTTTCTTTCCAGTTTTTAACGGAAGATATTTCCTTTTTCACCATAGTCCTCTAAGGGCTTCCAAATATCACTTTGCAAAATCCACAAGAACAGTCTTAGCGAAAGGCTCCTTGAGGGGAAAGCTGTAACTCTTTCAGATGAATTCACAGAACACAAAACAGTTTCTCAGAAAGCTTCTTTCCCGTTTTTGACGGAAGATATTTCCTTTTTCACCATAGCCCTCTAAGGGCTTACAAGTATCACTTTACAAATACCACAAGAACAGTCTTAGCGAAAGGCTTCTTGAGGGCAAAGCTGTAACTCTGTGAGATGAATTAACAGAAAACAAAGCAGTTTCTCAGACAGCTGCTTTCCAGTTTTTAACGGAAGATATTTCCTTTTTCACCATAGCCCTCTACGGGCTTCCAAATATGACTTTGCCAATTCCACAGGAACAGCCTTAGCGAAAGGCTTCTTGATGGGAATGCTGTAATTCTGTGATATGAATTAACAAAACACAAAGCAGTTTCTCAGAAAGCTTCTTTTCAGTTTTTAACTTAGGATACTTCCTTTTTCACTGAAGCCCTCTATGGGCTTCCAAATATCACTTTGCAAATTCCCCAACAACAGTCTTAGCGAAAGGTTCTTGAGGGGAAATCTGTAACTCTGTGAGATGAATTAACAGAACACAAAGCAGTTTCTCAGAAAGGTTCTTTAACGTTTTTAACGGAAGATAATTTCTTTTTCACCATAGCCCTCTAAGGCCTTCCAAATATCACTTTGCCAATTCCAAAAGAACAGCCTTAGCGAAAGGTTTGTTGAGGGGAAAGCTGTAACTCTGTGAGATGAATTAAGAGAACACAAAGCTGTTTCTCAGAAATCTTCTTTGCAGTTTTTAACTGAAGATATTTCCTTTTTCACCATAGCCCTACATGGGCTACCAACTATCACTATGCAAATTTACAAGAAGAGTCTTCGTGAACGGCTTCTTGAGGGGAAGCTGTAACTCTGTGAGATGATTTAACAGAACACAAAGCAGTTTCTCAGAAAGCTTCTTTTCAGTTTTTATCTTAGGATATTTCCTTTTTCACCATAGCCCTCTATGGGCTTCCAAATATCTCTTTGCAAATTCCACAAGAACAGTCATAGCAAATGGCTCCTTGAGGGGAAAGCTGTAACCCTATGAGATGAATTATCAGAACACAAAGCAGTTTCTCAGAACGCTTCTTTTCAGTTTTTAACTACAGTTATTTCCTTTTTCACCATAGCTCTCTACGGGCTTCCAAATATCACTTTGCAAATTCCACAAGAACAGTCTTAGCGAAAGTTGTCTTGAGGGGAAAGCTGTAACTCTGTGAGATGTATTAACAGAACACAAAGCAGTTTCTCAGAAACTTCCATCCAGTTTTTAACGGAAGATATTTCCTTTTTCCCTGTAGCCACCTAAGGGCTTCCAAATATCACTTTGCAAATTCCACAAGAGCAGTCTTAGCGAAAGGAATCTTGTGGGGAAAGCTGTAACTCTGTGAGATGAATTAACGTAACACAAAGCAGTTTCTCAGAAAGGTTATTTTCAATTTTTATCTTAGGATATTTCTTTTTTCACCATAGCACTCTATGGGCTTCCAAAAATCACCTTGCAAATTCCACAAGAACAGTCTTAGCGAAAGACTTCTGGACGTGAAAGCTGTAACTCTGTGAGATGATTTAACGGAACACGAAGCAGTTTCTCAGAAAGCTTATTTTCAGTTCTTATCTTAGGATATTTCATTTTTAACCATATTCCTCTATGGGCTTCCAAATATCACTTTGCAAATTCCACAAGAACACTCTTCACGAAAAGCTTCTTGAGGGGAAAGCTGCAACTCTGTGAGATGAATTAACAGTACACATAGCAGTTTCTCAGAAAGCTTCTTTCCAGTTTTTAACTGAAGATATTTCCTTTTTCACCATAGCCCTCTGTGAGCTTGCAAATATCACTTTGCAAATTCCACAAGAACAACCTTGGCGAAAGGATTCTTGAGGGGTAAGCTCTAACTCTGTGAGATTAATTAGCAGAACATAAAGCAGTTTCTCAGAAATCTTCCTTGCATATTTTAACGGAAGATATCTCATTTTCACCCTAGCCCTCTATGGGCTTCCAAATATCACTTTGCAAATTCCACAAGAACAGTCTTAGCGAAAGGCTTCTTGAGGGGAAAGCTGTATCTCTGTTCGATGAATTAACAGAACACAAAGCAGTTTCCCAGAAATCTTCTTTGCAGTTTTTATCTTAGGATATTTCCTTTTTCACCATAGCCCGCTGTGGGCTTCCAAATGTCACTTTGCAAATTTCACAAGAACAGTCTTAGCGAAAGGCTTCTTGAGGGTAAAGCTGTACCTCTGTGAGATGAATTAACAGAACACAAAGCAGTTTCTCAGAAAGCTTCTTTCCACTTTTTAACGGAAGATATTTCCTTTTTCACCATAGCCCTCTATGGGCTTTCAAATATCACTTTGCATATTCCACAAGAACAGTCTTAGGGAAAGCCTTCTTGAGGGTAAGGCTGTAACTCTGTGAGATGAATTAACAGAACACAAAACAGTTTCTCAGAAAGCTTCTTTCAAGTTTTTAATTAAAGTTATTTCCTTTTTCACCATAGTCCTCTATGGGCTTCCAAATATTACTTTCCAAATTTCACAAGAACAATCTTAGTGAACGGCTTCTTGAGGGGAAAGCTGTACCTCTGTTAGGTGAACTATCAGAAAACAAAGCAGTTTCTCAGAAATCTTCTTTTCGGTTTTTATGTTAGTATATTTCCTTTTTCACCATAGCCCTCTATGGGCTTCCAAATATCACTTTGCAAATTCCACAAGAACAGTCTTAGCGAAAGGCTTCTTGAGGGGAAAGCTGTAACTCTCTGAGATGAATTAACAGAACACAAAGCAGTTTCTCAGAAAGCCTCTTTTCACTTTTTTTTAATATTACATGCTTAATTTCTTTTTTATTTATATAATTTTGTGTAACAATCACTCATGAAATATCAGAATTCTTATTACTTAGTACATAAAGAATATTCAACAAATATTGTTGCAGTAGAAATCTAGTCAAGT
Source organism: Chlorocebus sabaeus (assembly GCF_047675955.1). Classification (NCBI taxonomy): domain Eukaryota; kingdom Metazoa; phylum Chordata; class Mammalia; order Primates; family Cercopithecidae; genus Chlorocebus; species Chlorocebus sabaeus. The sequence goes on along the minus strand of NW_027327891.1, from coordinate 31,777 downwards.
ATGAGCAGGGCAGGAGAGGGCTCCCCTCTTCCACACACCAAATGTGTTGGGAGACCCTCAGGTGATGGTCAAGGGGTTGTTAACTGTTTCTCTAAAGTAGTAATTGGTCATACCTGGTGTCAAGGAAAGGCAGGCTTCTAATAGAATACACCTGAAACTGATCAGCAACTTCCCAATGAGATCTCATGAGTGAGGAGAAGTAAGGCAAGATCCCGGAAGTATGCCAATGTATAAAACCCCAAGTCAAGAAGTCAAGCTGTGCACTTGGCTTCTCAATTCTCCCACTTGGCCCTCTTCCAGGTTGTACTTCCCTTCTTTTCCTTTCTGTTTTAAAGCCTTTTAATAATCCTTCACTCCTGCTCTGAGAATTACCTCTGTCTCACTTTCTGCCTATGCCCCTTAGTGGAATTCCTTCTGAGGAAGCAAGAATGGAGGGTGCTGCAAACCTATACAGATTCGCCGCCAATATCTCCAGAACTCAGATGTCTTCCACAGGTAATAACATTGCTTTAAATATTTTTCATAATTATATCATGCTAAAAAACTAAGTATAACAGTGTCAAATACAAATAAAATTAAAGCTTTTTGAATTCTATTTTACTTTACAAGTTTTTTTAAATCAAGTATGATTTTTCCTGGTGCAATTAAATTATAATTCTTTTCATATTTATATTTAATCATTTTATATAGAATTATTTTATATTTCTAGTACTTATTATTCTAGTATATCTCCTTTAGGCTTACTTTGTGTCTCACTTTTATAAAAATAAGTAAAATATATATTTGATACATTACAATAACTTAGCAAAATGCTCAGGTATAATGCTATTTAAAAATTAATATACCATATTTATATAATAATGCTATAATTTTCTCATAAAATAATAAATATTTTTAATGTTTGAAATTACAGGATGATAAGTGGTCTTTAATTTATTCCCCTTGTTTGAATTTTCAGTAGTGAATATGTTCTTTCAAAAATATTTTTATGATAAATTCGAAATGCATACAATAGTGGATTACCTCTAGGTACTCATCATTCATTTCACCAACATCAACACTTGTCCAATTCCTTTTATCTTCACTCACTTCTCCCCATTTCCCCCAACTGCATTCCTGCCACAACTGCTGACTCAAACCGTTCAAAGGATTGTTTGGTCAATCCTTTTGTAACAATTTAGTTATGTGCTTTTCCTAAAAAATAAGTGGAAGATTATTTTTTACTTTTTATTTTTTTAAATTATTTATTTCAATTTTGTGGGTATATAGTAGATGTATGTATTTATAGGGTGCATGAGATGTTCTGATTCAGGCATGCAATGAATAATAATCACATCATGTAAAATGGGGTATCCATTCTCTCAAGCATTTATCCTTTGTGTTACAAGCAATCCAATTAGACTCTTTTAGTTATTTTAAAATGCACAGTTACATTATTACTGACTATAGTCGCCTTGTTGTGCTATCAAATACTAGATGTTATTTATTCTTTCTGTTTTTTTGTACCCATTAACCATCTCCAGCTTTGCCTCAAACCCCCACTACCCTTCCCAGCCTCTGATAACCATGCTTCTACTCTCTATCTCCATGAGTTCAATTGTTTTGATTTTTAGATCTCACAAATAAGTGAGAACATGAAATTAGAATTATTATTAAACAGATCTCAAAATGTGACTTAGTTGCGTATCTTCTCCTCCTCTCCCTGTATCAACCTGTTTCAGCCGGGAAGCCTCTAGTGGGAAGGAGGGATGTGGTTGGTTGCTTCTTTTTTTTTTTTTTTTTTTTTTTATATATTTTAAGTTCTAGGGTACATGTGCATAACGTGCAGGTTTGTTACATATGTATACTTGTGCCCTGTTGCTGTGCTGCACCCATCAACTCGTCAGCACCCATCAATTCGTCATTTACATCAGGTATAACTCCCAATGCAATCCCTCCCCCCTCCCCCCTCCCCATGATAGGCCCCGGTGTGTGATGTTCCCCTTCCCGAGTCCAAGTGATCTCATTGTTCAGTTCCCACCTATGAGTGAGAACATGCGGTGTTTGGTTTTCTGTTCTTGTGATAGTTTGCTAAGAATGATGGTTTCCAGCTGCATCCATGTCCCTACAAAGGACACAAACTCATCCTTTTTAATGGCTGCATAGTATTCCATGGTGTATATGTGCCACATTTTCTTAATCCAGTCTGTCACTGATGGACATTTGGGTTGATTCCAAGTCTTTGCTATTGTGAAGAGTGCCGCAATAAACATACGTGTGCATGTGTCTTTATAGCAGCATGATTTATAATCCTTTGGGTATATACCCAGTAATGGGATGGCTGGGTCATATGGTACGTCTAGTTCTAGATCCTTGAGGAATCGCCATACTGTTTTCCATAATGATTGAACTAGTTTACAATCCCACCAACAGTGTAAAAGTGTTCCTATTTCTCCACATCCTCTCCAGCACCTGTTGTTTCCTGACTTTTTAATGATCGCCATTCTAACTGGTGTGAGATGGTATCTCAGTGTGGTTTTGATTTGCATTTCTCTGATGGCCAGTGATGATGAGCATTTTTTCATGTGTCTGTTGGCTGTATGAATGTCTTCTTTTGAGAAATGTCTGTTCATATCCTTTGCCCACTTTTTGATGGGGTTGTTTGTTTTTTCCTTGTAAATTTGTTTGAGGTCTTTGTAGGTTCTGGATATTAGCCTTTGTCAGATGAGTAGATTGCAAAAATTTTCTCCCATTCTGTAGGTTGCCTGTTCACTCTGATGGTAGTTTCTTTTGCTGTGCAGAAGCTCTTTAGTTTAATGAGATCCCATTTGTCAATTTTGGCTTTTGCTGCCGTTGCTTTTGGTGTTATAGACATGAAGTCTTTGCCCATGCCTATGTCCTGAATGGTACTCCCTAGGTTTTCCTCTAGGGTTTTTATGGTCTTAGGTCTAACGTTTAAGTCTCTAATCCATCTTGAATTAATTTTCGTATAAGGAGTAAGGAAAGGATCCAGTTTCAGCTTTCTGCTTATGGCTAGCCAATTTTCCCAGCACCATTTATTAAATAGGGAATCCTTTCCCCATTTCTTGTTTCTCTCAGGTTTGTCAAAGATCAGATGGCTGTAGATGTGTGGTATTATTTCTGAGGACTCTGTTCTGTTCCATTGGTCTATATCTCTGTTTTGGTACCAGTACCATGCTGTTTTGGTGACTGTAGCCTTGTAGTATAGTTTGAAGTCAGGTAGCGTGATGCCTCCAGCCTTGTTCTTTTGACATAGGATTGTCTTGGAAATGCAGGCTCTTTTTTGGTTCCATATGAACTTTAAAGCATTTTTTTCCAATTCTGTGAAGAAACTCATTGGTAGCTTGATGGGGATGGCATTGAATCTATAAATAACCTTGGGCAGTATGGCCATTTTCACAATATTGATTCTTCCTATCCATGAGCATGGTATGTTCTTCCATTTGTTTGTGTCCTCTTTTATTTCATTGAGCAGTGGTTTGTAGTTCTCCTTGAAGAGGTCCTTTACATCCCTTGTAAGTTGGATTCCTAGGTGTTTTATTCTCTTTGAAGCAATTGTGAATGGAAGTTCATTCATGATTTTGCTCTCTGTTTGTCTGTTACGGGTGTATACGAATGCTTGGGATTTTTGCACATTAATTTTGTATCCTGAGACTTTGCTGAAGTTGCTTATCAGCTTAAGGAGATTTCGGGTTGAGACAATGGGATTTTCTAAATATACAATCATGTCATCTGCAAAGAGGGACAATTTGACTTCTTCTTTTCCTAACTGAATCCCCTTGATTTATTTCTCTTGCCTGATTGCCCTAGCCAGGACTTCCAACACTATGTTGAATAGGAGTGGTGAGAGAGGGCATCCCTCTCTTGTGCCAGTTTTCAAAGGGAATTTTTCCAGGTTTTGCCCATTCAGTATGATATTGGCTGTGGGTTTGTCATAAATCGCTCTTATGATTTTGAGGTATGTTCCATCAATACCGAATTTATTGAGCGTTTTTAGCATGAAGCGCTGTTGAATTTTGTCGAAAGCCTTTTCTGCATCGATTGAGATAATGATGTGGTTCTTGTCTTTGGTTCTGTTTATATGCTGGATTATGTTTATTGATTTGCGAATGTTGAACCAGCCTTGCATCCCAGGGATGAAGCCCACTTGATCATGGTGGATAAGCTTTTTGATGTGCTGTTGAATACGGTTTGCCAGTATTTTATTGAGGATTTTTGCATCGATGTTCATCAGGGATATTGGTCTAAAATTCTCTTTTTTGTTGTGTCTCTGCCAGGCTTTGGTATCAGGATGATGTTGGCCTCATAAGATGAGTTAGGGAGGATTCCCTGTTTTTCTATTGATTGGAATAGTTTCAGAAGGAATGGTACCAGCTCCTCCTTGTACCTCTGGTAGAATTCAGCTGTGAATCCATCTGATCCTGGACTTTTTTTCGTTGGTAGGCTATTAATTATTGCCTCAATTTCAGAGCCTGCTATTGGTCTATTCAGGGATTCAACTTCTTCCTGGTTTAGTCTTGGAAGAGTGTAAGTGTCCAGGAAATTTTCCATTTCTTCTAGATTTTCTAGTTTATTTGCGTAGAGGTGTTTATAGTATTCTCTGGTGGTAGTTTGTATTTCTGTGGGGTCGGTGGTGATATCCCCTTTATCATTTTTAATTGCGTCGATTTGATTCTTCTCCCTTTTCTTCTTTATTAGTCTTGCTAGCGGTCTGTCAATTTTGTTGATCTTTTCAAAAAACCAACTCCTGGATTCATTGATTTTTTGGAGGGATTTTTGTGTCTCTATCTCCTTCAGTTCTGCTCTGATCTTAGTTATTTCTTGCCTTCTGCTAGCTTTTGAATGAGTTTGCTCTTGCTTCTCTAGTTCCTTTAATTGCGATGTTAGAGTGTCAATTTTAGATCTTTCCTGCTTTCTCTTGTGGGCATTTAGTGCTATAAATTTCCCTCTACACACTGCTTTAAATGTGTCCCAGAGATTCTGGTATGTTGTATCTTTGTTCTCATTGGTTTCAAAGAACATCTTTATTTCTGCCTTCATTTCGTCATGTACCCAGTAGTCATTCTGGAGCAGGTTGTTCAGTTTCCATGTAGTTGAGCGGTTTTGATTGAGTTTCTTAGTCCTGAGTTCTAGTTTGATTGCATTGTGGTCTGAGAGACAGTTTGTTACAATTTCTGTTCTTGTACTTTTACTGAGGAGTGCTTTACTTCCAACTATGTGGTCAATTTTGGAATAAGTGCGATGTGGTGCTGAGAAGAATGTATATTCTGTTGATTTGGGGTGGAGAGTTCTATAGATGTCTATTAGGTCTGCTTGCTGCAGAGATGAGTTCAATTCCTGGATATCCTTGTTAATTTTCTGTCTCGTTGATATGTCTAATGTTGACAGTGGAGTGTTGAAGTCTCCCACTATTATTGTATGGGAGTCTAAGTCTCTTTGTAAATCTCTAAGGACTTGCTTTATGAATCTGGGTGCTCCTGTATTGGGTGCATATATATTTAGGATAGTTAGCTCTTCCTGTTGAATTGATCCCTTTACCATTATGTAATGGCCTTCTTTGTCTCTTTTGATCTTTGATGGTTTAAAGTCTGTTTTATCAGAGACTAGTATTGCAACCCCTGCTTTTCTTTGTTCTCCATTTGCTTGGTGAATCTTCCTCCATCCCTTTATTTAGAGCCTATGTATGTCTCTGCGTGTGAGATGGGTCTCCTGAATACAGCAGACTGATGGGTCTTGACTCTTTATCCAGTTTGCCAGTCTGTGTCTTTTAATTGGAGCATTTAGTCCATTTACATTTAAGGTTAATATTGTTATGTGTGAACTTGATCCTACCATTATGATATTAACTGGTTATTTTGCTCGTTAGTTGATGCAGTTTCTTCCTAGCCTTGATGGTCTTTACATTTTGGCATGTTTTTGCAATGGCTGGTACCGGTTGTTCCTTTCCATGTTTAGTGCTTCCTTCAGGGTCTCTTGTAAGGCAGGCCTAGTGGTGACAAAATCTCTAAGCATTTGCTTATCTGTAAAGGGTTTTATTTCTCCTTCACTTATGAAACTTAGTTTGGCTGGATATGAAATTCTGGGTTGAAAATTCTTTTCTTTAAGAATGTTGAATATTGGCCCCCACTATCTTCTGGCTTGTAGAGTTTCTGCCAAAAGATCTGCTGTTAGTCTGATGGGCTTCCCTTTGTGGGTAACCCGACCTTTCTCTCTGGCTGCCCTTAAGATTTTTTTCTTCATTTCAACTTTGGTGAATCTGGCAATTATGTGTCTTGGAGTTGCTCTTCTCGAGGAGTATCTTTGTGGTGTTCTCTGTATTTCCTGGATTTGAATGTTGGCCTGCCCTACTAGGTTGGGGAAGTTCTCCTGGATGATATACTGAAGAGTGTTTTCCAACATGGTTCCATTCTCCCCCTCACTTTCAGGCACCCCAATCAGACGTAGATTTGGTCTATTACATAATCCCATACTTCTTGCAGGCTTTGTTCATTTCTTTTTCTTCTTTTTTCTTTTGATTTCTCTTCTCGCTTCATTTCGTTCATTTGATCCTTAATCGCTGATACTCTTTTCCAGTTCATCGAGTCGGTTACTGAAGCTTGTGCATTTGTCACGTATTTCTCGTGTCATGGTTTTCATCTCTTTCATTTCGTTTATGAACTTCTCTGCATTAATTATTCTAGCCATCAATTCTTTCACTTTTTTTTCAAGACTTTTGGTTTCTTAGCGCTGGTTACGTAATTCCTCCTTTAGCTCTCAGAAGTTTGATGGACTGAAGCCTTCTTCTATCATCTCGTCAAAGTCATTCTCCGTCCAGCTTTGATCCGTTGCTGGCGATGAGCTGCGCTCCTTTGCCGGAGAAGATGCGCTCTTATTTTTTGAAATTCCAGCTTTTCGGCCATGCTTTTTCCCCATCTTTGTGGCTTTATCTGCATCTGGTTTTTAACGGAAGATATTTCCTTTTTCATCATAGCCCTCTATGGGCTTCCAAATATCACTTAGCAAATTTCACAAAATCTGTCTTAGTGAACGGCTTATTGAGGTGAAAGCTGTAACTCTGTGAGATGAATTAACAGAACACAAAGCAGTTTCTCAGAAAGCTCCTTTCCAGTTTTTAACTGAAGATATTTCCTTTTTCACCATAGCCCTCTATGGGCTTCCAAATATCACTTTGCAAATTCCACAAGAACAATCTTAGCGAAAGGCTTCTTGAGGGAAAAGCTGTAATCAGAAAGCTTCTTTCGAGTTTTTAACTGAAGATATTTCATTTTACACCATAGCCCTCTAAGGACTTAGAAAATATTACTTTGCGAATTCCACAAGAACAGTCTTAGCGAAAGGCTTCTTGAGGGGAAAGCAGTAACTCTGTGAGATGAATTAAAAGAACACAAAGCAGTTTCTCAGAACTCCTCTTTCCAGTTTTTAACTGAAGAGATTTCCTTTTCCACCATAGCCCTCGATGGGCTTCCAAATACACTTTGCAAATTCCACAAGAACAGCATTAGCAAAGGGCTTCTTGAGGGGAAAGCTGTAACTCTGTGAAATGAATTAACAGAACGCCAAGCAGTTTCTCAGAAAGCTTCATTTCAGTTTTTATATTAGGATATTCCCTTTTTCAACATAGACCTCTATGGGCTTCCAAATATCACTTTGCAAATTCCACAAGAACAGTCTTAGCGAAAGGCTTCTTGAGGGGAAAGCTGTAACTCTGTGAGATAAATTAAGAGAACACAAAGCAGTTTCTCCGAAAGCTGATTTTCAGTTTTTATCTCAGGCTATTTCCTTTTTCACCATAGACCTCTATGGGCTTCTAAATATCACTTTCCAAATTCCACAAGAACAGCCTTAGGAAAAGGCTTCTTAAGGGCAAAGTTGTAACTCTGTGAGATGAATTAACAGAACACGAAGCAGTTTCGCAGAAAGCTTCTATCCAGTTTTTAACTGAAGATATTTCCTTTTTCCCCATAGCCCTCTATGAACTTCCAAATATCACTTTGAAAACTCCACAAGAACAGTCTTAGTGATCGACTTCTTGAGGGGAAAGCTATAACTCCGTGAGATGAGTTACGAGAACACAATGCAGTTTCTCAGAAAGTTTCTTTTCGGTTTTTAGCGTAGGATATTTCCTTTTTCAACAGAGCCCTCTATGTTCTTCCAAATATCACTTTGCAAATTACACAAGAACATTCTTAATGAATGGCTTCTCGAGGGGAAAGCTGTAACTCTGTGAGATGAAATAACAGAACACAAAGCAGTTTCTCAGAAAGCTGCTTTCCGATTTTTAATGGAAGATATTACCTATTTCTCCAAAGCCCTCTACGGGTTTCCAAATGTCACTTTGCAAATTCCACAAGAACAGTCTTAGGGAAAGGCTTCTTGAGGGGAAAGCTGTAACTCTGTGAGATGAATTAACAGAACACAAAGCAGTTTCTCAGAAAGCTTCTTTCCAGTTTTTAACGGAAGATATTTCCTTTTTCACCATAGCCCTCTAAGGTTTCTAAATATCACTTTCCAAATTCCACAAGAACAGTCTTAGCGAAAGGATTCTTGAGTGGAAAGCTGTAACTCGGTGAGATAAATTAATAGTACACAAAGCAGTTTCTCAGAAAGCTTCTTTCCAGTTTTTAACTGACGATATTTCATTTTTTACCATAGCCCACTATGAGCTTCCAAATATCACTTCGCAAATTCCACAAGAAGAGTCTTAGCGAAAGGCTTCTTGAGGAGAAAGCTGTAACTCTGTGAGATGAATTAACAGGACACAAAGCACTTTCTCAGAAAGCTTCTTTCCAGTTTATAACGGAACATATTTCCTTATTCACCATAGTCCTCTATGGCCTTCTAAATACCACTTTCCCAATGACACAAGAACAGTTCTAGCGAAAGACTTCTTGAGGGGAAAGCTGTAACTCAGTGAGATGAATTAAGAGAACACAAAGCAGTTTCTCAGAGAGCTTCTTTCCAGTTTTCAACTGAAGATATTTCCTTTTTAACCATAGCCCTATGTGGGCTTCTAAATATCACTTTGCAAATTCCACAAGAACAGACTTAGTAAAGTTCTCCTTGAGGGGAAAGCTGTAACTCTTTGAGATGAATTAACAGAACACAAAGCAGTTTCTCAGAAAGCTTCTTTCCAGTTTTTAACGAAAGATATTTCCTTTTTCACCAAAGCCCTCTATGGGCTTCCAAATATCAGTTTGAAAATTCCACAAGAACAGTCTTAGCGAAAGGCTTCTTGAGGAAAAAGCTGTAAGTATGTGAAATGAATTAACAGAACACAGAGCAGTTTCTCAGAAAGCTTCTTTCCAGTTTTTAACGGAAGAGAATTCCTTTTTCACCATAGTCCTCTCTGGGCTTCCAAATATCACTTTGCAAATCCCACAAGAACAGTCTTAGCGAAAAGCTTCTTGAGGGGAAAGCTGTAACTCTGTGAGATGAATTAACAGAACAAAAAGCAGTTTCTCAGAAAGCTTCTTTCCAGTTTTTAACGGAGGATATTTCCTTTTTCACCATAGCCCTCTATGGGCTTCTAAATATCACGTTCTAAATTCCACAAGAAAAGTCTTAGCGAAAGACTTCTTGAGGGGAAAGCTATAGCTCTGTGAGATAAAGTAACAGAACACAAAGCTGTTTCTCAGAAAGCTTATTTTCAGTTTTTATCTTAGGTTATTCCCTTTTTCACTGTAGACCACTGTAGGCTTCAAATATCACTTTCCAAATTCCACAAGAACAGTCTTAGGGTAAGGCTTCTTGACGGGAAAGCTGTAACTCTGTGAGACGACTTAGCAGAACACAAGGCAGTTTCTCAGAAATCTTCGTTCCAGTTTTTAACGGCAGTTATTTCCTTTTTCACCATAGTCCTCTATGGGCTTCCAAATATCACTTTGCAAATTTCACAAGAACAGTCTTAATGAAAGGCTTCTTGGGGGAATGCTGTAACTCTGTGAGATGAATTAACAGAACACAATGCAGTTTCCCAGAAAGCTTCTTTCCACTTTTTAATCGAAGATATTTCCTTTTTTACCATAGCCCTCTATGGGCTTCCAAATATCACTTTGCAAATTCCACAAGAACAGTCTTAGCGAAAGGCTTCTTGAGGCGAAAGCTGTAACTCGGTGAGATGAATTAACAGAACACAAAGCAGTACCTCAGTAATCTTCTTTCCAATTTTTAACGGAAGATATTCCCGTTTTCACCATAGCCCTTTATCTGCTTCCAAATATCACTTTGCAAATTCCACAAAAACAGTCTTAGCGAAAGGCTTCTTGAAGGAAAAGCTGTAACTCGGTGAGATGAATTAACAGAACACAAAGCAGTACCTCAGAAAGCTTCTTTACAGTTTTTTTTTTTTTTTTTTTTTTTGAGATGGAATCTCGCTCTGCCACCCAGCCTGGAGTACAGTGGTCGGATCTCAGCTCACTGCAAGCTCTGCCTCCCAGGTTCAGGCCATTCTCCTGCCTCAGCCTCCCGAGTAGCTGGGACTACAGGCGCCCGCCACCTCGCCCGGCTAGTTTTTTCGTATTTTTTAGTAGAGACGGGGTTTCACCGTGTCAGCCAGGATGGTCTCGATCTCCTGACCTCGTGATCCGCCCGTCTCGGCCTCCCAAAGTGCTGGGATTACAGGATTGAGCCACCGCGCCAGGCCTTCTTTACAGTTTTTAGCTGAAGATATTTCCTTTTTCACCATAGCCCTCTATTGGCTTGAAAATATCACTTTGCAAATTCCTCAAGAAGTGTCTTAGCGAAAGGCTTCTTGAAGGAAAAGCTGTAAGTCTGTGAAATGAAATAACAGAAAACAAAGCAGTTTCTCAGAAAGATTCTTTCCCGTTTTTAACTGAAGATATTTCCTTTTTCACCATAGCCCTCTCTGGACTTCCAAATATCACTTTGCAAATTCCACAAGAACCGTCTTAGCGAAAGACTTCTCGAGGGGAAGGCTGTAACCCTGTGAGATGCATTAACAAAACAGGAAGAAGTTTCTCAGAAAGCTTCTTTCCAGTTTTTAACGGAGGATATTTCCTTTCTCACCATAGCCCTCTATGGGCTTCTAAATATCACGTTCTAAATTCCACAAGAACAGTCTTACCGAAAGGATTCTTGAGGGGAAAGCTGTAACTCTGTGAGAATAAATGACAGAACACAAAGCAGTTTCTCAGAAAGCTTTTTTTGCAGTTTTTAACGGAAGATATTTCCTTTTTCACCACAGCCCTCTATGGGCTTCTAAATATCACTTTACAAATTCCACAAGAACAGTCTTAGAGAAAGGTTTTTTGGGGGAAAGCTGTAACTCTGTGAGATAAATTAACAACACAAAGTAGTTTCTCAGAAATCTTCTTTCATGTTTTTAATGGAAGATATTTCCTTTTTCATCATAGCCCTCTAGGGGGGCCAAATATCACCTTGAAAATTCCACAGGAACAAACTTAGTGAACGGCTTCTTGCGGGGAAAGCTATAACTCTGTGAGATTAATTAAGAGAACATAATGGAGTTTCTCAGAAAGCTTCTTTTCGGTTTTAATCTTAGAATATTTCCTTTTTGCCATAACCCTCTATGGGCTTCAAAAATCAATTTGCAAATTCCACAAGAACAGTCTTAGCGAAAGGCTCCTTGAGGAGAAAGCTGTAACTCTGTGAGATGAATTAACAGGACACAAATCACTTTCTCAGAAAGCTTCTTTCCAGTTTATAACGGAAAATATTTCTTTATTCACCATAGCCTTCTATGGCCTTCCTAATACCACTTTCGAAATTAAACAAGAACAGTCCTAGCGAAAGACTTCTTGAGGGGAAAGCTGTAACTCTGTGAGATGAATTAACAGAACACAAAGCAGTTTCTCAGAAAGCTTCTTTCCAGTTTTCAAATAAAGATATTTCCTTTTTAACCATAGCCCTATATGGGCTTCCAAAAATCACTTTGCAAATTCCACAAGAACAGACTTAGTAAAGGTCTTCTTGAGGGGAAAGCTGTAACTCTGTGAGATGAATTAACAGAACACAAAGCAGTTCCTCATAAAACTTCTTTCCAGTTTTTAACGGAAGATGTTAACTTTTTCACCGAAGTCCTCTATGGGCTTCCAAATATCACTTTGCAAATTCCACAGGAAGAGTCTTAGCGAAAGGCTTCTTGAGGAAAAAGCTGTAAGTATGTGAAATGAATTAACAGAACACAAAGCAGTTTCTCAGAAAGCTTCTTTCCAGTTTTTAACGGAAGAGAATTCCTTTTTCACCATAGCCCTCTCTGGTCTTCGAAATATCACTTTGCAAATCCCACATAAACAGTCTTAGCGAAAACTTCTTGAGAGGAAAGCTGTAACTCTGTGAGATGAATTAACAGAACTAAAAGCAGTTTCTCAGAAAGCTTCTTTCCAGTTTTTAACGGAGGATATTTCCTTTTTCACCATAGCCCTTTATGGGCTACTAAATATCACGTTCTATATTCCACAAGAACAGTCTTAGCGAAAGGCTTCTTGCGGGGAAAGCTATAACTCTGTGAGATGAATTAAGAGAACATAATGGAGTTTCTCAGAAAGCTTCTTTTCGGTTTTTATCTTAGAATATTTCCTTTTTGCCATACCCCTCTATGGGCTTCTAAAATCAATTTGCAAATTCCACAAGAACAGTCTTAGTGAAAGGCTTCTTGAGGAGAAAGCTGTAACTCTGTGAGATGAATTAACAGGACACAAAGCACTTTCTCAGAAAGCTTCTTTCCAGTTTATAACGGAAAATATTTCTTTATTCACCATAGCCTTCTATGGCCTTCTAAATACCACTTTCGAAATGAAACAAGAACAGTCCTAGTGAAAGACTTCTTGAGGGGAAACCTGTAACTCTGTGAGATGAATTAATGGAACACAAAGCAGTTTCTCAGAAAGCTTCTTTCCAGTTAACAAATAAAGATATTTCCTTTTTAACCATAGCCCTATATGGGCTTCCAAAAATCACTTTGCAAATTCCACAAGAACCGACTTAGTAAAGGTCTTCTTGAGGGGAAAGCTGTAACTCTGTGAGATGAATTAACAGAACACAAAGCAGTTCCTCAGAAAGCTTCTTTCCAGTTTTTAACGGAAGATGTTAACTTTTTTACCGAAGTCCTCTATGGGCTTCCAAATATCACTTTGCAAATTCCACAGGAAGAGTCTTAGCGAAAGGCTTCTTGAGGAAAAAGCTGTAAGTATGTGAAATGAATTAACAGAACACAAAGCAGTTTCTCAGAAAGCTTCTTTCCAGTTTTTAACGGAAGAGAATTCCTTTTTCACCATAGCCCTCTCTGGTCTTCCAAATATCACTTTGCAAATCCCACATAAACAGTCTTAGCGAAACCTTCTTGAGAGGAAAGCTGTAACTCTGTGAGATGAATTAACAGAACTAAAAGCAGTTTCTCAGAAAGCTTCTTTCCAGTTTTTAACGGAGGATATTTCCTTTTTCACCATAGCCCTCTATGGGCTACTAAATATCACGTTCTATATTCCACAAGAACAGTCTTAGCGAAAGGCTTCTTGCGGGGAAAGCTATAACTCTATGAGATGAATTAAGAGAACATAATGGAGTTTCTCAGAAAGCTTCTTTTCGGTTTTTATCTTAGAATATTTCCTTTTTGCCATACCCCTCTATGGGCTTCTAAAATCAATTTGCAAATTCCACAAGAACAGTCTTAGTGAAAGGCTTCTTGAGGAGAAAGCTGTAACTCTGTGAGATGAATTAACAGGACACAAAGCACTTTCTCAGAAAGCTTCTTTCCAGTTTATAACGGAAAATATTTCTTTATTCACCATAGCCTTCTATGGCCTTCTAAATACCACTTTCGAAATGAAACAAGAACAGTCCTAGTGAAAGACTTCTTGAGGGGAAACCTGTAACTCTGTGAGATGAATTAATGGAACACAAAGCAGTTTCTCAGAAAGCTTCTTTCCAGTTTTCAAATAAAGATATTTCCTTTTTAACCATAGCCCTATATGGGCTTCCAAAAATCACTTTGCAAATTCCACAAGAACAGACTTAGTAAAGGTCTTCTTGAGGGGAAAGCTGTAACTCTGTGAGATGAATTAACAGAACACAAAGCAGTTCCTCATAAAACTTCTTTCCAGTTTTTAACGGAAGATGTTAACTTTTTCACCGAAGTCCTCTATGGGCTTCCAAATATCACTTTGCAATTCCACAGGAACAGTCTTAGCGAAAGGCTTCTTGAGGAAAAAGCTGTAAGTATGTGAAATGAATTAACAGAACACAAAGCAGTTTCTCAGAAAGCTTCTTTCCAGTTTTTAACGGAAGAGAATTCCTTTTTCACCATAGCCCTCTCTGGTCTTCCAAATATCACTTTGCAAATCCCACATAAACAGTCTTAGCGAAAACTTCTTGAGAGGAAAGCTGTAACTCTGTGAGATGAATTAACAGAACTAAAAGCAGTTTCTCAGAAAGCTTCTTTCCAGTTTTTAACGGAGGATATTTCCTTTTCCACCATAGCCCTCTATGGGCTACTAAATATCACGTTCTATATTCCACAAGAACAGTCTTAGCGAAAGGCTTCTTGCGGGGAAAGCTATAACTCTGTGAGATGAATTAAGAGAACATAATGGAGTTTCTCAGAAAGCTTCTTTTCGGTTTTTATCTTAGAATATTTCCTTTTTGCCATACCCCTCTATGGGCTTCTAAAATCAATTTGCAAATTCCACAAGAACAGTCTTAGTGAAAGGCTTCTTGAGGAGAAAGCTGTAACTCTGTGAGATGAATTAACAGGACACAAAGCACTTTCTCAGAAAGCTTCTTTCCAGTTTATAACGGAAAATATTTCTTTATTCACCATAGCCTTCTATGGCCTTCTAAATACCACTTTCGAAATGAAACAAGAACAGTCCTAGTGAAAGACTTCTTGAGGGGAAACCTGTAACTCTGTGAGATGAATTAATGGAACACAAAGCAGTTTCTCAGAAAGCTTCTTTCCAGTTTTCAAATAAAGATATTTCCTTTTTAACCATAGCCCTATATGGGCTTCCAAAAATCACTTTGCAAATTCCACAAGAACAGACTTAGTAAAGGTCTTCTTGAGGGGAAAGCTGTAACTCTGTGAGATGAATTAACAGAACACAAAGCAGTTTCTCATAAAACTTCTTTCCAGTTTTTAACGGAAGATGTTAACTTTTTCACCGAAGTCCTCTATGGGCTTCCAAATATCACTTTGCTAATTCCACAAGAACAGTCTCAGCGAAAGGCTTCTTGAGGAAAAAGCTGTAAGTATGTGAAATGAATTAACAGAACACAAAGCAGTTTCTCAGAAAGCTTCTTTCCAGTTTTTAACGGAAGAGAATTCCTTTTTCACCATAGCCCTCTCTGGTCTTCCAAATATCACTTTGCAAATCCCACATAAACAGTCTTAGCGAAAACTTCTTGAGGGGAAAGCTGTAACTCTGTGAGATGAATTAACAGAACTAAAAGCAGTTTCTCAGAAAGCTTCTTTCCAGTTTTTAACGGAGGATATTTCCTTTTTCACCATAGCCCTCTATGGGCTACTAAATATCACGTTCTATATTCCACAAGAACAGTCTTTGCGAAAGGCTTCTTGCGGGGAAAGCTATAACTCTGTGAGATGAATTAAGAGAACATAATGGAGTTTCTCAGAAAGCTTCTTTTCGGTTTTTATCTTAGAATATTTCCTTTTTGCCATACCCCTCTATGGGCTTCTAAAATCAATTTGCAAATTCCACAAGAACAGTCTTAGTGAAAGGCTTCTTGAGGAGAAAGCTGTAACTCTGTGAGATGAATTAACAGGACACAAAGCACTTTCTCAGAAAGCTTCTTTCCAGTTTATAACGGAACATATTTCCTTATTCACCATAGTCCTCTATGGCCTTCTAAATACCACTTTCCCAATGACACAAGAACAGTTCTAGCGAAAGACTTCTTGAGGGGAAAGCTGTAACTCAGTGAGATGAATTAAGAGAACACAAAGCAGTTTCTCAGAGAGCTTCTTTCCAGTTTTCAACTGAAGATATTTCCTTTTTAACAATAGCCCTATGTGGGCTTCTAAATATCACTTTGCAAATTCCACAAGAACAGACTTAGTAAAGTTCTCCTTGAGGGGAAAGCTGTAACTCTTTGAGATGAATTAACAGAACACAAAGCAGTTTCTCAGAAAGCTTCTTTCCAGTTTTTAACGAAAGATATTTCCTTTTTCACCAAAGCCCTCTATGGGCTTCCAAATATCAGTTTGAAAATTCCACAAGAACAGTCTTAGCGAAAGGCTTCTTGAGGAAAAAGCTGTAAGTATGTGAAATGAATTAACAGAACACAGAGCAGTTTCTCAGAAAGCTTCTTTCCAGTTTTTAACGGAAGAGAATTCCTTTTTCACCATAGTCCTCTCTGGGCTTCCAAATATCACTTTGCAAATCCCACAAGAACAGTCTTAGCGAAAAGCTTCTTGAGGGGAAAGCTGTAACTCTGTGAGATGAATTAACAGAACAAAAAGCAGTTTCTCAGAAAGCTTCTTTCCAGTTTTTAACGGAGGATATTTCCTTTTTCACCATAGCCCTCTATGGGCTTCTAAATATCACGTTCTAAATTCCACAAGAAAAGTCTTAGCGAAAGACTTCTTGAGGGGAAAGCTATAGCTCTGTGAGATAAAGTAACAGAACACAAAGCTGTTTCTCAGAAAGCTTATTTTCAGTTTTTATCTTAGGTTATTTCCTTTTTCACTGTAGACCACTGTAGGCTTCAAATACCACTTTCCAAATTCCACAAGAACAGTCTTAGGGTAAGGCTTCTTGACGGGAAAGCTGTAACTCTGTGAGACGACTTAGCAGAACACAAGGCAGTTTCTCAGAAATCTTCGTTCCAGTTTTTAACGGCAGTTATTTCCTTTTTCACCATAGTCCTCTATGGGCTTCCAAATATCACTTTGCAAATTTCACAAGAACAGTCTTAATGAAAGGCTTCTTGGGGGAATGCTGTAACTCTGTGAGATGAATTAACAGAACACAATGCAGTTTCCCAGAAAGCTTCTTTCCACTTTTTAATCGAAGATATTTCCTTTTTTACCATAGCCCTCTATGGGCTTCCAAATATCACTTTGCAAATTCCACAAGAACAGTCTTAGCGAAAGGCTTCTTGAGGTGAAAGCTGTAACTCGGTGAGATGAATTAACAGAACACAAAGCAGTACCTCAGAAAGCTTCTTTAGAGTTTTTTTTTTTTTTTTTTTTTTTTTTTTTTTTTTGAGATGGAATCTCGCTCTGCCACCCAGGCTGGAGTACAGTGGTCGGATCTCAGCTCACTGCAAGCTCTGCCTCCCAGGTTCAGGCCATTCTCCTGCCTCAGCCTCCCGAGTAGCTGGGACTACAGGCGCCCGCCACCTCGCCCGGCTAGTTTTTTCGTATTTTTTAGTAGAGACGGGGTTTCACCGTGTCAGCCAGGATGGTCTCGATCTCCTGACCTCGTGATCCACCCGTCTCGGCCTCCCAAAGTGCTGGGATTACAGGATTGAGCCACCGCGCCCGGCCTTCTTTACAGTTTTTAGCTGAAGATATTTCCTTTTTTACCATAGCCCTCTATGGGCTTGAAAATATCACTTTGCAAATTCCACAAGAATTGTCTTAACGAAAGGCTTCTTGAGGGGAAAGCTGTAACTCGGTGAGATGAATTAACAGAACACAAAGCAGTACCTCAGAAAGCTTCTTTACAGTTTTTTTTTTTTTTTTTTTTTTGAGATGGAATCTCGCTCTGCCACCCAGGCTGGAGTACAGTGGTCGGATCTCAGCTCACTGCAAGCTCTGCCTCCCAGGTTCAGGCCATTCTCCTGCCTCAGCCTCCCGAGTAGCTGGGACTACAGGCGCCCGCCACCTCGCCCGGCTAGTTTTTTCGTATTTTTTAGTAGAGACGGGGTTTCACCGTGTCAGCCAGGATGGTCTCGATCTCCTGACCTCGTGATCCGCCCGTCTCGGCCTCCCAAAGTGCTGGGATTACAGGATTGAGCCACCGTGCCAGGCCTTCTTTACAGTTTTTAGCTGAAGATATTTCCTTTTTCACCATAGCCCTCTATTGGCTTGAAAATATCACTTTGCAAATTCCACAAGAATTGTCTTAACGAAAGGCTTCTTGAGGGGAAAGCTGTAACTCTGTGAGATGAATTAACAGAACACAAAGCAGTTTCTCAGAATGTTTCTTTCCAGTTTTTAACAGAAGATATTTCCTTTTTCACCAAAGCCCTCTATGGGCTTCCAAATATCACTTTACAAATTCCTCAAGAACTGTCTTAGCGAAAGGCTTCTTGAGGGAAAAGCTGTAAGTCTGTGAAATGAAATAACAGAAAACAAAGCAGTTTCTCAGAAAGATTCTTTCCCGTTTTTAACTGAAGATATTTCCTTTTTCACCATAGCCCTCTCTGGACTTCCAAATATCACTTTGCAAATTCCACAAGAACCGTCTTAGTGAAAGACTTCTCGAGGGGAAGGCTGTAACTCTGTGAGATGCATTAACAAAACAGGAAGAAGTTTCTCAGAAAGCTTCTTTCCAGTTTTTAACGGAGGATATTTCCTTTCTCACCATAGCCCTCTATGGGCTTCTAAATATCACGTTCTAAATTCCACAAGAACAGTCTTACCGAAAGGGTTCTTGAGGGGAAAGCTGTAACTCTGTGAGAATAAATGACAGAACACAAAGCAGTTTCTCAGAAAGCTTTTTTTGCAGTTTTTAACGGAAGATACTTCCTTTTTCACCACAGCCCTCTATGGGCTTCTAAATATCACTTTACAAATTCCACAAGAACAGTCTTAGAGAAAGGTTTTTTGGGGGAAAGCTGTAACTCTGTGAGATAAATTAACAGAACACAAAGTAGTTTCTCAGAAATCTTCTTTCAAGTTTTTAATGGAACATATTTCCTTTTTCATCATAGCCGTCTAGGGGGGCCAAATATCACCTTGAAAATTCCACAGGAACAAACTTAGTGAACGGCTTCTTGCGGGGAAAGCTATAACTCTGTGAGATTAATTAAGAGAACATAATGGAGTTTCTCAGAAAGCTTCTTTTCGGTTTTTATCTTAGAATATTTCCTTTTTGCCATAACCCTCTATGGGCTTCAAAAATCAATTTGCAAATTCCACAAGAACAGTCTTAGCGAAAGGCTCCTTGAGGAGAAAGCTGTAACTCTGTGAGATGAATTAACAGGACACAAATCACTTTCTCAGAAAGCTTCTTTCCAGTTTATAACGGAAAATATTTCTTTATTCACCATAGCCTTCTATGGCCTTCCTAATACCACTTTCGAAATGAAACAAGAACAGTCCTAGCGAAAGACTTCTTGAGGGGAAAGCTGTAACTCTGTGAGATGAAATAACAGAACACAAAGCAGTTTCTCAGAAAGCTTGTTTCCAGTTTTCAAATAAAGATATTTCCTTTTAAACCATAGCCCTATATGGGCTTCCAAAAATCACTTTGCAAATTCCACAAGAACAGACTTAGTAAAGGTCTTCTTGAGGGGAAAGCTGTAACTCTGTGAGATGAATTAACAGAACACAAAGCAGTTCCTCAAAAAACTTCTTTCCAGTTTTTAACGGAAGATGTTAACTTTTTCACCGAAGTCCTCTATGGGCTTCCAAATATCACTTTGCAAATTCCACAGGAAGAGTCTTAGCGAAAGGCTTCTTGAGGAAAAAGCTGTAAGTATGTGAAATGAATTAACAGAACACAAAGCAGTTTCTCAGCAAGCTTCTTTCCAGTTTTTAACGGAAGAGAATTCCTTTTTCACCATAGCCCTCTCTGGTCTTCCAAATATCACTTTGCAAATCCCACATAAACAGTCCTAGCGAAAACTTCTTGAGGGGAAAGCTGTAACTCTGTGAGATGAATTAACAGAACTAAAAGCAGTTTCTCAGAAAGCTTCTTTGCAGTTTTTAACGGAGGATATTTCCTTTTTCACCATAGCCCTCTATGGGCTACTAAATATCACGTTCTATATTCCACAAGAACAGTCTTAGCGAAAGGCTTCTTGCGGGGAAAGCTATAACTCTGTGAGAGGAATTAAGAGAACATAATGGAGTTTCTCAGAAAGCTTCTTTTCGGTTTTTATCTTAGAATATTTCCTTTTTGCCATACCCCTCTATGGGCTTCTAAAATCAATTTGCAAATTCCACAAGAACAGTCTTAGTGAAAGGCTTCTTGAGGAGAAAGCTGTAACTCTGTGAGATGAATTAACAGGACACAAAGCACTTTCTCAGAAAGCTTCTTTCCAGTTTATAACGGAAAATATTTCTTTATTCACCATAGCCTTCTATGGCCTTCTAAATACCACTTTCGAAATGAAACAAGAACAGTCCTAGTGAAAGACTTCTTGAGGGGAAACCTGTAACTCTGTGAGATGAATTAATGGAACACAAAGCAGTTTCTCAGAAAGCTTCTTTCCAGTTTTCAAATAAAGGTATTTCCTTTTTAACCATAGCCCTATATGGGCTTCCAAAAATCACTTTGCAAATTCCAAAAGAACAAACTTAGTAAAGGTCTTCTTGAGGGGAAAGCTGTAACTCTGTGAGATGAATTAACAGAACACAAAGCAGTTTCTCATAAAACTTCTTTCCAGTTTTTAACGGAAGATGTTAACTTTTTCACCGAAGTCCTCTATGGGCTTCCAAATATCACTTTGCTAATTCCACAAGAACAGTCTCAGCGAAAGGCTTCTTGAGGAAAAAGCTGTAAGTATGTGAAATGAATTAACAGAACACAAAGCAGTTTCTCAGAAAGCTTCTTTCCAGTTTTTAACGGAAGAGAATTCCTTTTTCACCATAGCCCTCTCTGGTCTTCCAAATATCACTTTGCAAATCCCACATAAACAGTCTTAGCGAAAACTTCTTGAGGGGAAAGCTGTAACTCTGTGAGATGAATTAACAGAACTAAAAGCAGTTTCTCAGAAAGCTTCTTTCCAGTTTTTAACGGAGGATATTTCCTTTTTCACCATAGCCCTCTATGGGCTACTAAATATCACGTTCTATATTCCACAAGAACAGTCTTAGCGAAAGGCTTCTTGCGGGGAAAGCTATAACTCTGTGAGATGAATTAAGAGAACATAATGGAGTTTCTCAGAAAGCTTCTTTTCGGTTTTTATCTTAGAATATTTCCTTTTTGCCATACCCCTCTATGGGCTTCTAAAATCAATTTGCAAATTCCACAAGAACAGTCTTAGTGAAAGGCTTCTTGAGGAGAAAGCTGTAACTCTGTGAGATGAATTAACAGGACAAAAAGCACTTTCTCAGAAAGCTTCTTTCCAGTTTATAACGGAACATATTTCCTTATTCACCATAGTCCTCTATGGCCTTCTAAATACCACTTTCCCAATGACACAAGAACAGTTCTAGCGAAAGACTTCTTGAGGGGAAAGCTGTAACTCAGTGAGATGAATTAAGAGAACACAAAGCAGTTTCTCAGAGAGCTTCTTTCCAGTTTTCAACTGAAGATATTTCCTTTTTAACCATAGCCCTATGTGGGCTTCTAAATATCACTTTGCAAATTCCACAAGAACAGACTTAGTAAAGTTCTCCTTGAGGGGAAAGCTGTAACTCTTTGAGATGAATTAACAGAACACAAAGCAGTTTCTCAGAAAGCTTCTTTCCAGTTTTTAACGAAAGATATTTCCTTTTTCACCAAAGCCCTCTATGGGCTTCCAAATATCAGTTTGAAAATTCCACAAGAACAGTCTTAGCGAAAGGCTTCTTGAGGAAAAAGCTGTAAGTATGTGAAATGAATTAACAGAACACAGAGCAGTTTCTCAGAAAGCTTCTTTCCAGTTTTTAACGGAAGAGAATTCCTTTTTCACCATAGTCCTCTCTGGGCTTCCAAATATCACTTTGCAAATCCCACAAGAACAGTCTTAGCGAAAAGCTTCTTGAGGGGAAAGCTGTAACTCTGTGAGATGAATTAACAGAACAAAAAGCAGTTTCTCAGAAAGCTTCTTTCCAGTTTTTAACGGAGGATATTTCCTTTTTCACCATAGCCCTCTATGGGCTTCTAAATATCACGTTCTAAATTCCACAAGAAAAGTCTTAGCGAAAGACTTCTTGAGGGGAAAGCTATAGCTCTGTGAGATAAAGTAACAGAACACAAAGCTGTTTCTCAGAAAGCTTATTTTCAGTTTTTATCTTAGGTTATTTCCTTTTTCACTGTAGACCACTGTAGGCTTCAAATATCACTTTCCAAATTCCACAAGAACAGTCTTAGGGTAAGGCTTCTTGACGGGAAAGCTGTAACTCTGTGAGACGACTTAGCAGAACACAAGGCAGTTTCTCAGAAATCTTCGTTCCAGTTTTTAATGGCAGTTATTTCCTTTTTCACCATAGTCCTCTATGGGCTTCCAAATATCACTTTGCAAATTTCACAAGAACAGTCTTAATGAAAGGCTTCTTGGGGGAATGCTGTAACTCTGTGAGATGAATTAACAGAACACAATGCAGTTTCCCAGAAAGCTTCTTTCCACTTTTTAATCGAAGATATTTCCTTTTTTACCATAGCCCTCTATGGGCTTCCAAATATCACTTTGCAAATTCCACAAGAACAGTCTTAGCGAAAGGCTTCTTGAGGCGAAAGCTGTAACTCGGTGAGATGAATTAACAGAACACAAAGCAGTACCTCAGAAAGCTTCTTTAGAGTTTTTTTTTTTTTTTTTTTTTTTTTGAGATGGAATCTCGCTCTGCCACCCAGGCTGGAGTACAGTGGTCGGATCTCAGCTCACTGCAAGCTCTGCCTCCCAGGTTCAGGCCATTCTCCTGCCTCAGCCTCCCGAGTAGCTGGGACTACAGGCGCCCGCCACCTCGCCCGGCTAGTTTTTTCGTATTTTTTAGTAGAGACGGGGTTTCACCGTGTCAGCCAGGATGGTCTCGATCTCCTGACCTCGTGATCCGCCCGTCTCGGCCTCCCAAAGTGCTGGGATTACAGGATTGAGCCACCGCGCCAGGCCTTCTTTACAGTTTTTAGCTGAAGATATTTCCTTTTTCACCATAGCCCTCTATTGGCTTGAAAATATCACTTTGCAAATTCCACAAGAATTGTCTTAACGAAAGGCTTCTTGAGGGGAAAGCTGTAACTCTGTGAGATGAATTAACAGAACACAAAGCAGTTTCTCAGAATGCTTCTTTCCAGTTTTTAACAGAAGATATTTCCTTTTTCACCAAAGCCCTCTATGGGCTTCCAAATATCACTTTGCAAATTCCTCAAGAACTGTCTTAGCGAAAGGCTTCTTGAGGGAAAAGCTGTAAGTCTGTGAAATGAAATAACAGAAAACAAAGCAGTTTCTCAGAAAGATTCTTTCCCGTTTTTAACTGAAGATATTTCCTTTTTTACCATAGCCCTCTCTGGACTTCCAAATATCACTTTGCAACTTCCACAAGAACCGTCTTAGCGAAAGACTTCTCGAGGGGAAGGCTGTAACTCTGTGAGATGCATTAACAAAACAGGAAGAAGTTTCTCAGAAAGCTTCTTTCCAGTTTTTAACGGAGGATATTTCCTTTCTCACCATAGCCCTCTATGGGCTTCTAAATATCACATTCTAAATTCCACAAGAACAGTCTTACCGAAAGGATTCTTGAGGGGAAAGCTGTAACTCTGTGAGAATAAATGACAGAACACAAAGCAGTTTCTCAGAAAGCTTTTTTTGCAGTTTTTAACGGAAGATATTTCCTTTTTCACCACAGCCCTCTATGGGCTTCTAAATATCACTTTACAAATTCCACAAGAACAGTCTTAGAGAAAGGTTTTTTGGGGGAAAGCTGTAACTCTGTGAGATAAATTAACAGAACACAAAGTAGTTTCTCAGAAATCTTCTTTCAAGTTTTTAATGGAACATATTTCCTTTTTCATCATAGCCGTCTAGGGGGGCCAAATATCACCTTGAAAATTCCACAGGAACAAACTTAGTGAACGGCTTCTTGCGGGGAAAGCTATAACTCTGTGAGATTAATTAAGAGAACATAATGGAGTTTCTCAGAAAGCTTCTTTTCGGTTTTTATCTTAGAATATTTCCTTTTTGCCATAACCCTCTATGGGCTTCAAAAATCAATTTGCAAATTCCACAAGAACAGTCTTAGCGAAAGGCTCCTTGAGGAGAAAGCTGTAACTCTGTGAGATGAATTAACAGGACACAAATCACTTTCTCAGAAAGCTTCTTTCCAGTTTATAACGGAAAATATTTCTTTATTCACCATAGCCTTCTATGGCCTTCCTAATACCACTTTCGAAATGAAACAAGAACAGTCCTAGCGAAAGACTTCTTGAGGGGAAAGCTGTAACTCTGTGAGATGAATTAACAGAACACAAAGCAGTTCCTCATAAAACTTCTTTCCAGTTTTTAACGGAAGATGTTAACTTTTTCACCGAAGTCCTCTATGGGCTTCCAAATATCACTTTGCAAATTCCACAGGAAGAGTCTTAGCGAAAGGCTTCTTGAGGAAAAAGCTGTAAGTATGTGAAATGAATTAACAGAACACAAAGCAGTTTCTCAGAAAGCTTCTTTCCAGTTTTTAACGGAAGAGAATTCCTTTTTCACCATAGCCCTCTCTGGTCTTCCAAATATCACTTTGCAAATCCCACATAAACAGTCTTAGCGAAACCTTCTTGAGGGGAAAGCTGTAACTCTGTGAGATGAATTAACAGAACTAAAAGCAGTTTCTCAGAAAGCTTCTTTCCAGTTTTTAACGGAGGATATTTCCTTTTTCACCATAGCCCTCTATGGGCTACTAAATATCACGTTCTATATTCCACAAGAACAGTCTTAGCGAAAGGCTTCTTGCGGGGAAAGCTATAACTCTGTGAGATGAATTAAGAGAACATAATGGAGTTTCTCAGAAAGCTTCTTTTCGGTTTTTATCTTAGAATATTTCCTTTTTCCCATAACCCTCTATGGGCTTCTAAAATCAATTTGAAAATTCCACAAGAACAGTCTTAGTGAAAGGCTTCTTGAGGAGAAAGCTGTAACTCTGTGAGATGAATTAACAGGACACAAAGCACTTTCTCAGAAAGCTTCTTTCCAGTTTATAACGGAAAATATTTCTTTATTCACCATAGCCTTCTATGGCCTTCTAAATACCACTTTCGAAATGAAACAAGAACAGTCCTAGTGAAAGACTTCTAGAGGGGAAACCTGTAACTCTGTGAGATGAATTAATGGAACACAAAGCAGTTTCTCAGAAAGCTTCTTTCCAGTTTTCAAATAAAGATATTTCCTTTTTAACCATAGCCCTATATGTGCTTCCAAAAATCACTTTGCAAATTCCACAAGAACAGAATTAGTATAGGTCTTCTTGAGGGGAAAGCTGTAACTCTGTGAGATGAATTAACAGAACACAAAGCAGTTTCTGAGAAAGCTTCTTTTCAGTTTTTATCTAAGGATATTTCCTTTTTCACCGTAGACTTCTATGGGCTTCCAAATATCACTTTGCAAATACCACAAGAATAGTCTTAGCAAAAGGCTTCTTGAGGGGAAAGCTCTAACTCTGTGAGATGAATTAACAGAACACAGAGCAGTTTCTCAGAAAGCTTCTTTCCAGTTTTTAACTAAAGATGTTTCCTTTTTCACCAAAGCCCTCTATGGGCTTCCAAATATCACTTTTCTAATTCCACAAGAACAGTCTCAGCGAAAGGCTTCTTGAGGGGAAAGCTGTATTTCTGTGAGATGAATTAACAGAACACAAAGCAGTTTCTCAGAAAGTTCCTTCCAATTTTTAACGGAAGATATTTCCTTTTTCACAATAGCGCTCTATGGTCTTCTAAATATCACTTTCTAAGTCCCACAAGAACAGTCTTAGCGAAAGGCTTCTTGAGGGGAAAGCTGTAACTATGTGAGATGAATTAACAGAACGCAAAGCAGTTTCTCAGGAAGCTTCTTTCCAGTTTTTACTGAAGATGTTTCATTTTTCACCATAGAGGTCTATGATCTTTCAAATATCACTTTGCAATTTCCACAACAACAGACTTATCGAAAGGCTTACTGAGGGGAAAGCTGTAATCAGAAAGCTTTTTTCGAGTTTTTAACAGAAGATATTTCCTTTTTCACCGTAGCCCTCCATGGGCTTCCAAATATCACATTGCAAATTCCACAAGGACAGTGTTAGCGAAAGACTTCTTGAGGGGAACGCTGTAAGTCTGTGAGATGAATTAACAGAACACAAAGCAGTTTCTCAGAAAGCTTCTTTTCAGTTTTCATCTCAGGATATTTCCTTTTTCACCATAGCCCTCTATGGGCTTCCAAATATCACCTTACAAATTCCACAAAACATTCTTATCGAAAGGCTTCTTGAGGGGAAAGCTGTAATTCTGTGAAATGAATTAACAGGACACAAAGTAGTGTCTCAGAAAACTTCTTTCCAGTTTTTAACGGAAGATGTTTCCTTTTTCACCAAAGCCCTCTACGGGCTTCCAAATATCACTTTACCAATTCCACAAGAACAGACGTAGCAAAAGGCTTCTTGAGGGGAAAGCTGTAACTCGGTGAGATGTATTAACAGAACACACGGCAGTTTCTCAGAAAGCTTCTTTCCAGATTTTAACTGAAGATATTTCCTTTTTCACCATAGCCCTCTATGGGCTTCCAAATATCACTTTGCAAACTCCACAAGAATAGTCTTAGTGAACGGTTTCTGTAGGGGAAAGCTGTATATTTGTGAGTTAACTAACAGAATACAAAGCAGTTTCCCAGAAAGCTTCTTTACGGTTTTTGTCTTAGGATACTTCTATTTACTCCATAGCCCTCTAAGGGTTTCGAAATGTCCCTTTGCATATTCCACAAGAACAGTCTTAGCGAAAGGCTTGTTGAGGAGAAAGCTGTAATTCTCTGAGATGAATTAACAGAACACAAAGCAGTTCCTCGGAAACTTCATTTCAGTTTTTATCTTAGGATATTTCCTTTTTCACCATAGCTCTCTATGGGCTTCCAAATATCACTTTGCAAATTCCACAATAACAGTCTTATCGAAAGTCTTTTGAGAAGTAAGCTGTAACTCTGTGAGATGAATTAACAGAACACAAAACAGTTTCTCTGAAAGATTCTTTTCAGTTTTTAACGGGAGAAGTTTCCTTTTTCACCATAACCCTCTATGGGCTTCCAAGTATCACTTTGCACATTCCACAAGAACAGCCTTAGCGAAAGGCCTCTTGAGGGGAAAGCTGTAGCTCTGTGAGATGAATTAACAGAACACAAAGCAGTCTCTCAGAAACCTTGTTTCCAGTTTTTAACTGGAGATATTTCCTTTTTCACCGTAGCCCTCTATGGGCTTCCAAATATCACTTTGCAAATTCCACAAGAACAGTCTCAGCGAAGGGCTTTATGAGAGGAAAGCTGTAACTTGGTGAGATGTATTCACATAACACACGGCAGTTTCTCAGGAAGCTTATTTCCAGTTTTTAATGGAAGATATTTCCTTTTTCACAATAGCCCTATAAGGGCTTCCAAATATCACTTTGGAAATTTCACAAAAAGAGTCTTAGTGAACGGATTCTTGAGGGGAAAGCTGTAAGTCTGTGAGATGAAATAACAGAACAAAAAGCACTTTCTCAGAAAGGTTCTTTTCGGTTTTTATCTTAGGATACTTCCATTTTCACTATAGCCCTCTATGGGCTTCCAAATATCACTTTTCGAATTCCACAAGAACAGACTTAGCGAAAGGTTTCTTGAGGGGAAAGTTGTAACTCTGTGAGATGAATTAACAGAACACAAAGTAGTTTCTCATAAAGCTTCTTTCCAGTTTGTAACACAAGATATTTCCTTTTTCACCACAGCCCTCTATGGGCTTCCAAATGTCACTTTTCAAATCACACAAGAACAGTCTTAGCGAAAGGGTTCTTGAGGGGAAAGCTGTAACTCAGTGAGATGAATTAACAGAACACAAGGCAGTTTCTCAGAAAGCTTCTTTCCAGTTTTTAACGGAAGATATTTCCTTTTTCACCATAGCCATCTATGGTCTCCAAAATATAACATTGCAAATTTCACAAGAACAGTCTTAGTCAACGGCCTCTTGAGGGGAAAGCTGTAACTCTGTGAGATGAACTAACAGAACACAAAGCAGTTTCTCAGACAGCTTTTTTTCGGTTTTTATGTTAGTATATTGCCATTTGCATCGTTGCACTCTATGGGCGTCGAAATGTCACTTTGCAAATTACACAAGAATAGACTTAGTGAAAGGCTTCTTGAGGGGAAAGCTGTAACTCTGCTAGATGAATTAACAGAACACAAAGCAGTTTCTCAGAAAGCTTATTTCAAGCAGTTAACTGAAGATATATCCATTTTCACCATAGCCCTTACGAGAATCCAAATATCACTTAGCAAATTCCACAAGAACAGCCTTAGCGAAAGGCGTCTTGAGGGGAACACTGTAACTCTGAGATGAATTAACAGAACACAAAGCAGTTTCTCAGAAAGCTTCTTTCCAGTTTTTAACTGAAGATGTTTCCTTTTACACAATAGCCCCCTATGGGATTCCAAATATTACTTTGCAAATTCCACAAGAACAGTCTTAGCGAAAGTTTTCATGAGGGGAAAGCTGTATCTCGGTGAGATGAATTAACAGAACACAAAGCAGTTTCTTAGAAAGCTTCTTTAGAGTTGTTAACGGAAGATTGTTCCTTTTTCACCAGAGCCCTCTATGGACTTCCAAATATCACCTTGCAAATTCCACAAGAACAGTCTTAGCGAATGGTTTCTTGAGGGGAAAGCTGTAACTCTGTGAGATGAACTAACAGACCACAAAGTAGTTTTTCTGAACCATTCTGTCCAGTTTTTAACGGAAAATATTTCCTTTTTCACCACATCCCTCTACGGGCTTCCAAATATCACTTTGAAAATTCCACAAGAACAGTCCTAGCGAAAGGCTTCTTGAGGGGAAAGATGTAACTCTGTGAGATGAAGTAACAGAATACAAAGCAGTTTTTCAGAAAGCTTCTTTCCAGTTTTTAACTGAAGATATTTCCTTTTTCACCGTAGCCCTCTATAGGCTTAAAAAATCACTTTGGAAATTCCACAAGAACAGCCTTAGCGAAAGATACTTGAGGGGCAAGCTGTAATTCTGTGAGATGAATTAACAGAACACAAAGAAGTTTCTCAGAAAGCTTCATTTCACTTTTTACCTTAGGATATTTCCTTTTTCACCATAGATCTCTATGGGCTTCCAAATATCACTTTGCAAATTCCACGAGAACAGTCTTAGCGAAAGGCTTCTTGAGGGGAAAGCTGTAAGTCTGTGGGATGAATTAACAGAACATAAAGCAGTTTCTCAGAAACCTTCTTTCCAGTTTTTAACGGAAGAAATTTCCTTTTTCACCATATCCCTCTATAGGCTTCCAAATATCACTTTGCAAATTACACAAGAACAGTCTTAGCGAAATGCCACTTGAGGGGAATGTTGTAACTCTGTTAGTTGAATTAACAGAACACAAAGCAGTTTCTCAGAAACCTTCTTTCCAGTTTCTAACAGAAGATATTTCCTTTTTCACCACAGCCCTGCATGGGCTTCCAAATATCACTTTGCAAATCCCACAAGAATAGTCTTAGCGAAAGAGTTCTTGAGGGGAAAGTTGTAGCTCTGTGAGATTAATTAACAGAACACAAGGCAGTTTCTCAGAAAGCTTCTTTCCAGTTTTTAACTGAAGATATTTCCTTTTTCACCATAACCCTCTATGTGCTTCCAAATAACACTTTGCAAGTTTCACTAGGACAGTCTTATTGAACGGATGCTTGAGAGTAAATCTCTAACTCTGTGAGATGAATTAACAGAATACAAAGCAGTTTCTGAGAAAGCTTCTTTTTGGCTTTTCTCTTGGGATATTTCCATTTTCACCATAGCCCTCTATGGGATTTCAAATATCACCTTGCAAATTCCACAAGAAGAGTCTTAGCGAAAGGCTTCTTGAGGGAAAAGCAGTAACTCTGTGAGATGAATTAACAGAACACAAAGCAGTATCTCAGAAAGCTTCTTTCCAGTTTTTAACGGAAGATATTTCCTTTTTCACCATAGCACTCTACGGTCTCCCAAATATAACATTGCAAATTTCACAAGAACAGACTTAGTCAACGGCCTCTTGAGGGGAAATCTATAACACTTTGAGATGAATTAACAGAACACAAAGCAGTTTCTCAGACAGATTCTTTTCAGTATTTATCTTAGGATATTGCCATTTTCACCATAGCCCTTAGGAGCTTCCAAATATCACTTAGCAAATTCCACAAGAACAGCCTGAGCGAAAGGCTTCTTGAGGCGAAAGTTGGAACTCTGTGACATGAATTAACAGAACACAAAGCAGTTTCTCAGAAAGATTCTTTTCAGTAGTTAACGGAAGATAGTTCCTTTTTCAACATAGTCCTCTATGGATTCCAAATATCACCTTTCAAATACCACAAGAACAGTCTTAACGAATGGTTTCTTGAGGAGAATGCTGTAACTCTGTGAGATGAATTAACAGACCACAAAGCAGTTTTTCAGTAAGATTCTTTCCAGTGTTTAACGGAAAATGTTTCTTTTTTCACCATACCCCTCTATGGGCTTCCAAATATCACTTTGCAAATTCTACAAGAGCAGTCTTAGGGAAAGGCTTCTTAAAGGGAAAGCTGTAACTCTGTGAGATGAAGTAACAGAATACAAAGCCGTTTCTCAGCAAGCTTCTTTCCACTTTTTAACGGAAGATATTTCCTTTTTCACCGTAGCCCTCTACAGGCTAAAAAAATCACTTTGCAAATTCCACAAGAACAGCCTTAGCGAAAGGATTCTTGAGGGGAAAGCTGTAACTCTGTGAGATCAATTATCAGAACACAAAGCAGCTTCTCAGAAAGCTTCTTTTCAGTTTTTATCTTAGGATATTTCCTTTTTCACCAGAGCCCTCTATGGGCTTCCAAATATCAATTTGCAAGTTCCACAAGAAGAGTCTTAATGAGAGTCTTCTTGAGGGGAAAGCTGTAACTCTGTGAGGTGAATTAACAGAACACAAGGCATTTTCTCAGAAAGCTTCTTTCCAGTTTTTAACGGAAGATACTTCCTTTTTCACCATTGCTCTCTATAAGCTTCCAAATATCGCTTTGCAAATTCCACAAGAACAGTCTCTGCGAAGGGCTTCTTGAGGGGAAAGCGGTAATATGGTGAGATGTATTCACAGAACACACGGCAGTTTCTCAGGAAGCTTCTTTCCAGTTTTTAACGGAAGACAGTTCCTTTTTCACAATAGCCCACTATGGGCTTCCAAATATCACTTTGCAAATTTCAAAAGAACAGTCTTAGGGAATGGTTTCTTTAGGGGAAAACTGTAACTCTGTGAGATGAACTAAGAGAACACAATGCAGTTTCTCAGAAAGCATCTTTTCAGTTTTTTTCTTAGGATATTTCCTTTTTCGTCAAAGCCCTCTATGGGCTTCCAATATCACTGCAAATTCCACAAGAACAGTCTCAGTGAACGGTTTCTTGAGGGGAAAGCTGTAACTCTGTGAGATAATGTAACCGAACACAAAGCAGTTTCTCAGAAAGCTTCTTTTCAGTTTTTATCTTAAGACATTTCCTTTTTCAACAAAGCCCTCTATGGGTTTCCAAATAACACTTTGCAAATTAGACAAGAACAGTCTTAGCGAAAGGCTTCTGGAGGGGAAAGCTGTAACTTTGTGAGATGAATTAACAGAACACAAAGCAGTCTCTCAGAAAGCTTCTTTTCAGTTTTCAACTGAAGATATTTTCTTTTTCACCATGGCACATTATGGGCTTCCAAATATCACTTTGCAAATTCCACAAGAACAGTCTTTGCCAAAGGCTTCTTGAGGGGAAAGGTCTAACACAGTGTGATGAATA